>NC_061102.1:47604178-47619178 GCF_015104395.2 Macrobrachium nipponense | reverse complement strand
ACTCAAATACTCGACTTGGCAAGTCTTCCTGCATCAAAGGCTCATTCTGCTGACCCGGTAACAGCTCTCGGCAACGAGAACAAGACTTCACTGTATTCTCAACGTCCCTGTCAATCCCTGGCCAGTATACAGTCTGGCGTGCTCGACGCTTGGTGCGGTCCACTCCTTGGTGAGCATCATGTAGACACTGCAAAGTTTCGCTACGCAGGTTGTGTCTGCGAGGTATGAGAAGTCTGGGTCCGTAACTACATCAAACCATCCTCCACGCCAGCATGTCCCGAATTCCCCAGTATGCTCGCAACTCTTCTGGTAAGCTATGCTTATGATTTGGAAATCCTTTCATTATTACATCTCTTAATGACAGATATTCACTATCATGTGCAGAGGCATCACGAATCTTATCCAGCGTCTGTCCCGCCCGTAGAGGAGCTAACCTTATGCCCTCCTCACAAGTAGCTAGTAAAGACGATACAACAGCAGCATGCAATGGATCTGCATCATCCAGCACATCATTGTCCTCAACAAGGCTCTGAACTGGTGAACGAGAGAGTGCATCCGGCATGCTGTGACATTTCCCACTTTGCCACCTTGCAGCAAAAGTAAATCTGCAGAGTTTCATTCTCATACGCTGCAGTCGAGGATTTTCTATTTCTCCAAGAAGTTTTGAATTGAGAATAGGAACAAGTGGTCGATGGTCTACTACCAGGTCAAAATAAGGCAAACCAGCCAAGTAAACACTGCATTTCCTCACTGCCCAAAGTACAGCAGCCATCTCAACCTCAATTACGGCATACCTAGTTTCCGCATCCGTTAAAAACCTGGATCCACACTGGATGAGCTTCCAAGCCTCTCCATGTTGTTGCAGCAAAACAAACCCCATACCATGCAACTTGGATGCGTCAGTTTGAAGCATAGTAGGTAAAGATGCATCAAAATGAGCTAAAACAGGAGGAGCTATGAGTGCTTCTTTAGTTTTCTCGAAAGTCATGTCATGTTGAGGGGTCCAGCACCACTCATTCCGAGGTTTAAGCAGGTCCCTGAGTGGCTGTGCAGCAGCTGCAATCGCAGAAGAAAAGCTCCCAAGCTGATTGGTTAAACCCATGAATGACCTAAGATCAGTGATATTTTGTGGCTTTGGAAATTCAGCTATAGCTCTCACCTTCCGAGAATCCACACTATAACCTTCATGATTTATACTGTAACCACAAAATTCAACATTAGGTTGAGCAAATAAAATCTTGTCAGGATTTAAGGTCATTCCAAATTTGTCACATTTTTGCACAAGTGTGATCACATGGGCTAAGTGGTCACGGTAACTAGAATCGTACACCAAAATATCATCAACAATTTTGACAGTACGTGGAATATCTCCCAAAGCTTGATCTCCTCGACGATTGTACTCATCTCCAGATGATATAAGCCCCATTACGGCTCGTTTGAATTTGTAACGTCCCCAAGGTGTGATGAAGCAAGTAAGATCCTGATCTTCTTCAGCAATTTTGATTTGGAAGTATCCCATCTTCGCATCCAAAGTAGTGAACCACCTGGCTCCAGCATCCATTGACGATATAGCATCATGAGGGGATCGAACATCTGGATATGTAGGTCTGCGCACATAGCGGTTAAGTCTTGTAAGGTCCACACACAACCGCACACCACCCATCTTCTTTGCATATAGGGACCATCGGATGACACCATTCGGTGGGGTAATCAACCTCACCAATTATATCCTTAGCAAGCAAGTCATCTAGCTGAGCTTTAATATCCGATCTCCAACAATACGGAATGGTGCGTGGTGCGGTCACTGCAAAAGGACGTGCATCTGCTGACAGCTGGATCCTCATAGGACCTCCCTGCATTTCCCTTAGAGTAGCTGAAACATCGAATACATGAGGATAAGCAGAAATGATGGAAGCTGCACGCTCTGCTTCTGTAGGGTCTCTGCTGTGTGGCCATCTTGGCAATGCCACTGGTACAGACACCAAACTGCTGGTACTTGCAGACTGCACAACATCCTGTGTGTTAGAAGTCACTTGTGGCTCCAAAAACCTTCTTGGTTCTTGATGCTATATGTGGTTGCGACACTGAACATGTAACATGCTGTATTTGCGCTGGAAAATTTTCTGGTAATATTCCCAGTGCTACACAATCAAACCAGCTCAGAAGTGCACCTTTCACTTCCTTGACGACTGACACAACTGTTGTCGTACTACGATTCCCCAAAGTTAAAAAAGCCTCAAAAGTACCCATGTTAGTGAGAGCTTGACGATCTGCTGCAATAAGACCACCCATAATGATCGGCTCCAGTGAACTCTCATGAATTCCAAGAGATTTAGCGTTCTCAAGTCCTATCACAGTTGTCTCTGCTCCAGAGTCAGGTGTCCACATAACTGAACTTGATCCTTTGGGGTGAGTGGTACTGATGCAAATCTGAGGGGTTGGACATGATGACGCACAGTTGCTGTAAATATCTCCAATGACACGATATAGATTCTGCTTTGAAGGCTTGAACATGCTTTTATTATTCGTTTTCTTCTTCTGAGGAGACAGTGGCTGTACCTTTGACCTGCACACCACTGCGAAGTGACCTTTCTTACCACATTGTTTGCAGTCCCTGTTTAGAGCCTTGCATGCCATCTTATCACGATGGCGCTCACCTCCACACCTAAAGCACTGCTGCTTTAAATGGGCTGCCTTCTGACCTTGCTTGTATTGGGACACTCTTGAAACATTATACTTTTCACTGCCCGAATAACAGCACGACTGGCATTTGCATTTTCCGATGCTCTGCAAATATCAATAGCCATCTGCAAAGTGAGCTTCTTTTCTTCTAACATACGTTTCAAAGCCTCTTCATCTCTGGTTCCAACGACGATCCTGTCTCTTAGTCTGCTGTCCATGCAGGTTTCACAAAAATCACAGAAAGAAGCAATCTCTTTAATGGCGCACAAAAAATCATCGAAGGTCTCGTGCAACTCCTGGACTCTTGTATGAAAGTCGCGTCGGTCCACGATGACATTCCTTTGGTTGCGCAAGTGCAACTCCATGGCATCCAATATAGTCTTCAAGTCTGCTCCATCATCCAGTGAGAGACCATATCTCAAAGTGCGGGTCCAATCATCGTCTAGCACGGAAACCAATGCTGACCGCTGCTCAGCAAGAGAGAGAGATGACATTCTTGTCAACACTGCATGTCCCTCATACTTGTGACGCCACGATCCAAACTCTTTAAGAGATACAGAAGACGACAAGTGTGGTGCAGGAACTGCTCTTGCCTGAGACTGATTCCCATGATGTCCCGAGGTACCAGCAAAACCCTCTAGAATTGCGGTTAAACGTTCTTCCCTTTTCGTAGCTGCTTCTTGGGCATGATGAGCCATCTCTGCTTGCCTTGCCACAAGTGCTGCCAGTTGTTCGATTTGCTTCTCCATCGTGTACGGGTACTAAAGATTTAACACTGTACTTCTTGAACGACAGTTGACAGCATAAACAAACCAATCACTGCGCCATGTTTGATTTCTGTTTCGTGGCAGGGCAAGAAAGAACACAGAATTCGTTGTTTCATATATTATGCAAACTTAACTGTATGGCAGCTTAACAGAAACTAAATATACACTGTAGATTTCAGTAAAAGGGTAAACAGTAATAATTACAGTACTCAACAGTTTGAGTAAAAGGTACAATTATAATAAATACATAGTTACGTATAAATACAGTATGTAGTTATACAACTAATTACACCAGAGTGTAGTTAGCAATCTCACAGTAGTATGACAATAAGAGTGAAAGTTTAAACAGTGGTTAGATAAATATTCAAAATACAATGTCATGTGCTAGAGTTTCCTTAAATGTATGTTTAAAATTTAATATGTTACATGTTGGTTTTAGATAAAAATTACAAAATTACATACAGGAATGAAAATGAATATAGAAATCTAAATACAGGAATATATACATATATTTTTATTCCTGTATTTAGATTTCTATATTCATTTTCATTCCTGTATGTAATTTTGTAATTTTTATCTAAAACCAACATGTAACATATTAAATTTTAAACATATATTTAAGGAAACTCTAGCACATGACATTGTATTTTGAATATTTATCTAACCACTGTTTAAACTTTCACTCTTATTGTCATACTACATATGTCCTTATGTTCTTTGTATCCAAAACAACGCCCTTAAGCTGTTAATCCCTAGACTAACCAGTACCCATACCTCAAGGTCATACTTCCCACACGATGAAATAAATAGGCCGAAAGGTCAGATTGTAAATCAGTAGTCGCTTGATAATGCCATAAGGCGAAACGGCTGTCGTGACAAAATTCAATAAATGGAAGAAGGAAGTCTGCGTATGTTTCACCAGAAATTGACGAACGAGAATCAGAAAAAACTTCGTCGGTATGAAGATACCTGCAAGAAACTTATTGATGCCACTAAAGCAATTGCTTTTAACGAAAATTGTATTAGAGAAAAACTATGCCCTAAAAGTGTGTGTATATATATATATATATATATATATATATATATATATATATATAAAACTTTGGGTGTTCTGTAATTTTTTTTTTTCTGGCATTCACTGGAAAGTTTGTCAATCACGTCGCCTAAGAATGCACCGAAAATCCATTGCTTTATGTTGCTTTCCATTTCAGTTTGAAGTTTACTATATGCTGATAACTGAGCCGATTTTATCTCTCTATACTTGTATTGTGAAATAATTTTTTGTTAAGCAAAACGTGTATTCATCATTGTCACCATGACAAAGTTAATCGGCGCAAAGGCTTGACGTTAAACAATTTTTCAGTAGTTAAAACCTCTTGAGTAATCTTGGTAACAGTTCATCTTGCTTAAAGACTTCCCTGCCCTATTAGCATTGAAGTTTCGACTGCCTTGATGCATTACGTTGGCTGGGATCATGGGGTTGTTGGGATGGGGGTGGGGGGGGGCATTTTACGAGGGACTTTATGACTGTAGTAAGTATCAGATTGAATACTTCAGTAGTCATATAGAACAACAATGGGACAGTGCAGTCTCGATCTTTGCTTTCCGGTTCAGAGGACCATTTCGCTTTCTTCTTCATTTTGGGTGAATTTTACGAGTGTAGGGTAGTATTACATGTAAGGCTGAGGCTACTCAGAATAGATACGAACTAAGAAGTATTAGTCTGCGTCTCTGTAATGTAGGCTCCTCCTTAATACGAATTTCCTGCAATCCTCCAGGATGCCTTAATTGCATTTAAATGAGGTAGAGTATGGTCATTATCGTGGTTGATTGATTGATACGGGCTTATTAGGCTGAAGATGGAGAGGAAGACGAAATATTTCGGTACGAAAGCGATTTGGTCCACTTACCGATTTAGTGACCAATGTGGATACGAGATTTGTAATCCAGACAACCGTGAAACAAACTGAAGGTTTTTTTCCCGTTTTTTCATGGCAGTAATTTTATCTATTCTACGTTATATTTTTGTGTTTCCTCAGTTTTAAGGAATTCGCAAAGTACAGGGTGTCCATAAAGTCCCAGTACCATTACAATATTTATTGCTAAGAAACCACATAACATAGAGTAATGCAGTTTTTTTTGTAGAATGCTCTACATTTCCTCAAGTTTACATTCGGAGCACTTCATTCGACAAAAAAAAAAATAATAAATAAAATCTGCATTACTCTATGTTATATGGTTTCGGAGCAATAAATACTTGTAATGGTACTGGGACTTTATGGACACCCTATGTAATGATCAGAAATAATTCTCACAAAAAGCAAAGGACAACGAAGGAACGATATTACATATGTGCCTTCAGAGATGGAAGTTTGAAGTTCATCTGTCTCTGCGTGAAGAGACACATCACGGAAATAGAATCGCGCAAAGAATTGCCTAATTAATTGAGATTAAAGGGCTGATGGGGACCTTGGCATTCGGTGGGAAAGGTTAGTCCTCATTATTTGATTATACCTTTGTTTATGCCTGATAACTGTGCTCGTATTTCGGTCACTGTTCAGTATTTGAATTGTGAATGAATGTTACAAAACTGGCATTTAAAAAAAAATAGGTTGATATAGCTCAGACTCGCTTGTATTTGTGATTGCAACGCCAGGTAAAGCAAGGTAACATTCACTTACTTCAATTGAAAACAATAGAAAAATAGAAACCTTTACTATACCGGGAAGGTTTAGTAAAGGTAGATGAATAATAAGAAAAGTGGAAGAGTAGCGCCCCAGTGGCGTGGTCGGCATGGTCTTGGCCTGCCACCTCGGTAGCCACGAGTTCGATTTTTGGTCATTCCACTGAGGGGTTAGAGATGTGAGTTTCTGGTGATAGAAGTTCACTCTCGACGTGGTTCGGAAGTCACGTCAAGCCGTTGGTCCCGTTGCTGAATAACCAATGGTTCCATGCAACGTATCAACACCATACAAACAAACAAACAAAAGTGGAAGAAAGGACTTTGTATATTCGTATTTCCACTTTAGATAGAAGCAGAGTACTGGATATCCAACCTATTACGAGGCTCACTCAATTATGGTTTGTGTAACGAAGTGAATTCCACGAGATGAAGAACATTCATCACAAGAGAACGCACCCGCACATGAATCTGAAGCCTCCACCATTCGAGGACCTCCAAAACAGGCGAGATTAATGAGGTTCACGGTAATGAAAAAGCTGCGAGAAAAGATAATTAGAAGATAAATTCATCAAGGCTGTGGGACATCTAATGATATTTTACCATTTGTCTTAATCAAATCCACGTTGGCTCGTCCTCATTCATATCTATCACCCCCCCCACCCCCCAGGACGGTGGCGTGGGCCATTAGTGGGTCTGCCTGGTCCAAGCTTAAGATGAGATCCTTTAATTTTTCACGATTTTGAAATGTTAGTAGATTTGATTTCTGGGTTTTTGCCTGAATCGGGCTACGGGATTACTCTTATGTCAGAAATATCAATGTGTTCATTTCAAGTTATGGGATGTTTCGTCGATACTGACACCCCCCCACCCCCGCCCACCCAAGGGTTTTAACCTGGTATGTATATCCCACCCACCCTTGCCGCGTGCTTAATCCAAGCCCGTGGGGGATTTCTGTAAAAACATGAACAAAAGACTGTAAAGATAATGACCCACAAGAAAGATTAACCCTATATAACGCCATTCCCCTTATAAACTCAGTCTCACTCATACAACTCTAGAACAACCACACTTGTATTATTTCGCTGTACCCTTACCCTAACTCTACACTTCCCATTCGTGCACATGGCCCTATTCACCTTTGTCTCTTTAAGTGGCGAAGAATCCAGATATCGTCCTTGAGAGCAAATCAACAATCAGGCCTTTCTTTTGACAGCCCCACATCCACATACATTCAAAACCCAATGGCTTAGTATTTTGTTTAATCTTTCTTTTTTATATCAATCCCTTACAATGGTGATTCTCACCATTCAGCGGTAAAAGCTCTTTATTATTGCCTGTTTCTGACATCCCACAGAATTGAAATATTAGATTGTTCACAGTCCAAGGAATATTAGGTTGTGGGGTTCGAAAGATTGTTGCCTTCATCACAGGGATTGTTTTCCATAGTCTTTTCATGAGCAATAGCCATTATTATCGAAGTTTTTCCATTTCCTCTAGATGAACGAATGAATCTTGGAGTAAGGGTTATAAAGCCAAGCACTGTGGCTCTTTTCAGCCATTCGGTGCTTAAGACTGAAAGGAGGGAGATAGAGCACTATAGTAAATTCACATCAACCGTGCATTTGATGTCTAGGCCAGTCCCTTACGCACTCCTGATTGGCTGTTGATAAGCCAATCACAGGGCTGGAAACTCTCCTCAGTCTCTCTCGAGAGTTCACATAGGCTGGATGTATGTTCCATCTCTCCTGAGGGATACTTTTGAAAGACTTATCCCTCAAGAGAGATGAAACATAGATCCTACCCATGTGAACTCTCGAGAGAGACTGAGGAGAGTTTCCAGCCCTGTGATTGGCTTATCGCAGCCAATCAGGAGCGTCGTAAGGGACTGGCCTAGACATCAAATGTAGTGAGTGGGACTGGAGGCAAAAGCGAAATTCTAAGTAAAACGTTGGGTAATGTCGCAGTGCTCTGTGTGATGTGCGCTAATGACACTACTACTACTAATACTACTACTATCCTGTCGGGTGGCATATATTGCTTCGCCTCAGCCGATGCCCTGTTATGGGAAGTGAATAAATTAACTTTAAAACTGCAATTTAGAAAAAAATAGTTTTAACCAAATCCTTTGCAAATATTTACCCTCGTCTCAAGAGAGAAAAAAAAAAAAAAACGCATAAATGCCAATTAGTAGGATTACGTGTCACATATGAAGCGTATATTCATTTCCCCCACCCCTCCCCCCCAGTGATTGGCTATGGTCCAAGGAACCGTTGATTAGAATTTGATGTAGGTTTGAATTTGAATGGAGTGGAGTTTTTATTGCTCATTTGATGCTTTTGAGACTCGTACATGTAAAAAAAAAAAAAAAAGCAACGTTGCTGTTTATTGTCGAAAGGGATAATGACGCAGTATATTTGGATTAAATAATCCCCACGCTTTTTTTTTTATTGAAGAAGTGAAATGTCAGTATTGCAGGCTAAGAATAAATTGCAAAATCTTTGCCATTTCTTTGCTATTAATTGTGTTTAGTTGGTCCGCTTGTATAGTGGTCAGCTTCATGGCATGCCACTCAGATGTTGCGGGTTCGCGTCTACCCCAGGGTGATGGAAAATCAGTGGCTTTGTGTCATGATCAGTTACTGCTGCAGTGTGAGGGGCTGTGGTGGGAGGTTTAAACCAACATTATTACATTATTTGGAAGCCCCTGTGTGCTTGTTCCAAGTGGATAGGTTTCATCTACTGAAATAACTGAAGTATATGATAGAGCTTTATATTAAGGGTCAGATCATCTTTCTTCTTTTCCCTTTTTTTTCTATTTCTTTTTTTAATAAGTTCTATTGTTTCTATCAACTCATGTATGCTTCACAAGACTTTGTATTTAGTTTGATATATATATATATATATATATATATATATATATATATTATCTATATTATATATATATATATATATATATATATATATATATATATATATATATATATTAGATTTACTGCTGTGTTCCATAATAAAACATTCTTTTTTATTTATGTTACTGTGGAAACGAGAATATATATATATATATATATATATATATATATATATATATATATATATATATATATATATATATATATATATATATATATATATATATATATATATATATATATATATATATATTTTATTTTAAGAGATTTACTGCTGTGTTCCAGAATAAAACATTCTTTTTTATTTATGTTACAGTGGAAACGAGTGTATCTATATATAATAGATATTTATTTATTATACTGTTACAGTGGAAACGAGTATGAATCTGAATCTGTGAATTTTGACCTATTTTTACTTAAACTTTCATCGGTGTATGTTCAGCGACTGTGCTTACTGCGTCGTTGTAGTCTTGAAAGAAATCCGTAGTGACGTAGAAAGTATTTGAGTCAACATACCCAAAACATTAGCTAGAATATCTTCCATTCATTGGTGATGTTATATGTCATGCTCTGCAGTAACATAGAATATCCCATCTTTTATCTGTTGGAAATTACCATTCATTTGTGTTGTTATATGTCATGCTCTTCAGTAACGTAGAACAATCCATCTTTTATTTAGTGGAAATTTCCAAAATTTAAAAATTAGAGGTCATCATAAAAAAATGATTCCCAATGAACTAGATCACTTAAATTATGTTACTAAGAGGTTTAGCTCTCTCTCTCTCTCTCTCTCTCTCTCTCTCTCTCTCTCTCTCTCTCTCTCGAGCTCTCTCTCAGAAACGGTATAGAAGGTAACATACTTAAAAAAAATAACGAAGAATACTTGTGCATTTATAATAGGCATATTTCCAGGGAGGAAACACTGATATATTTTTTAAATTTGATGGTTTATGAGGAGAAGTTTGTTTCTGGGCTAGAAATTAAAAGTGAGAAAGAATAAAAGTGGGATTACTCCTCTATCGATGGTTCAGACCCTCAGTTAGGAATAGTAGCGCTGTGAAAAAGTAGCTTTTAACTTTCTTACAATGTCAGTCTTCAGTAGGATATTGCTGTTAGTGAGCAAGCTTAGAAAGTCTTCCTTTTAGTTTGGCTCTTATGAAGAACAATAACGCATCGTATTTGGAGATAGTATAATAAACACATCAGGTAAGTATAATAAACACATCAGGTACTATACTCGGTTTTTTCCATCTGTCCATCCGCCTGTGGTGTTTGCGTATGGTAACACTGCGTCCCGGGCTTTAGATAGTTACATTCAGCTTGCATTCAACAATAATAACAATATCCTATTTCGGATATTAACGGTGTAATTCGCATACAGTAAATTATTAAAACACTTTTCAGTTGCAAATGTACACCCAGATATCATTTTATTTACCTAAAACTTACACAAAGCGTAACTATTTAAATCCCGGGACGCAGTGTTACCATACAAAAACACCACAGGCGGATGGACAGATGGAAAAAAAACAGTGTATAGTCAGTCAGCGCAGGCATTTTGAAGGGCTAAATTCAAATAAAATAAGTTGGGCTCCTGAGTTAATTGCGTTTTGTAGCGTTATGTCAAGTCCATAAGACTATGGGCCAGCTAGTCCTATTTAAAAATGCGATTGTATAGTGTATAACTCAGAATCAAATCTCTCTATATAATGCACACGTACCAATACATCTCATGCAGTGCCCCTTTTGTTCCTTTTTCTTTTGCGTCCTTTCATAGTCTCTCTTTCATCTTACTTCCCACCCTCTTCTAACAATTGATTCATATTGCAACTGCTTTGAGGTTTTCCTTCTGTTACACCTTTAATTCAAACCTTTTACTGTCAGTTTCCGTTTCAGCGCTGAATAACCTCTTAGGTAGCAGTGCTTGGTCTCTGGGTTTGAATGCTATATTCAGTTCAATTCAGACGTACCGATAATTACTTCAATGTGAAAATAATTGCGACCAGGTATTTTCGATGCCATGCTGAGAGAGGGCTGGATGACGTACGTAATAGCATAGTGACCCTCGAAAACAAGCATCGTTTTCTATGTCGGTGTCTGGTTTTCTTTGACAGAAATCCGTGTAACTATTGATTCATATCGTGACCTTGTTGTCGCAAGATGAATTCTCAAAAGGGTTAGTTATCTAAGCGTTTAGATAAAAACATTTTTAGTCGTTTTATACCTTTTGAAGAGTACCAGGCATGCCCCTTTGTGAGGTGCACATCAATTAAAAACATCAGGAGCATTTTTATTTTTATTAAATATTTGATATTAAAATGTCGACAAGCCCGACCATGTCATATGATGGAATTAAGGTTCCATTTTCCCCCTTTTTATTTTGAATAAATTCATAGGCAGGAACTCACCAATGACCCAACTTTCAGATATCATTTTTTGTTCAATGTACATAGAAAGCCTCATTGTGGAACAAGCCTAGGAGAGATCCCCTGAGTAAATGGTTTGAAATTAGACAATTAATACGGTCTCATAATTAGTTGCATATCAATTATATTTTCAGTAGGTAGACATTATGGCAAAGTAAAGGGAAGTAACTTTGTTCTTATGGATAACGTCATTATACTATTTTAAGGTAAATTGAGTTTGAGAATCCCAAATTAATTAATATTTTTTATATATTATATTCTACCTAGCACGATATGCTGTCATATCGAAAGGACAGAACCTGACTGACAACATTCGCTGAAAAATTAATAATAAAATTTTTTTAACGTTCTCGATGAAACTCAATAAACTGAAATATTTAAGAAAAACGAATAATCACCAACTTATACCTGGCCATCGTAAGGAAAGGCTGACAAGGTGCGTATAATTGAAGGAAAGCTGTTGTTCTTAATAGCTGGTATTTGTCACTTAGTAAAGACCATCAATTTGTAATTCTAAAGACATAGAAAAGACACTGAATGGGAGAGAAGTATCTCCTGTAGATCAGTTGCTCAGGATGCAAAGGTGTATAACAGCCGATCATCCTTTGTTCTTTATATCGTAAAACAAGTGTAAGATTTCTCTCTCTCTCTCTCTCTCTCTCTCTCTCTCTCTCTCTCTCTCTTACGTATGATCATCCAGGTATGATAATCTTTGTCTCTCCTCTGATCATCCAGGTATGATAACTCTCTCTCTCTCTCTCTCTCTCTCTCTCTCTCTGTCTCTCTCTCTCTCTCTCTCTCTCTCTCTCTCTCTCTCTCCGTCGTACTTATGATCATCCAGGTATGATAATCTTTGTATCTCTTCTGATCATCCAGGTATGATAATCTTTATCTCTCCTCTGATCATCCAGGTATGATAATTCTCTCTCTCTCTCTCTCTCTCTCTCTCTCTCTCTCTCTCTCTCTCTGAGATAAGTGAGTACATGAGGTCTCCTTGGATGGACTAACCAGTCTTTTAGACGTCCTAAACCTTCTATCTCTCTCTCTCTCTCTCTCTCTCTCTCTCTCTCTCTCTCTCTCTCTCTCTGTTAATAGCTATATAATGTCCGAATACAAATAAGGAATAGAATCATAGCCCTTTCAGGATTCTGGAAAGAGTGGGTGAGATCCTGTTAGAGATAGGTTGCAGTATTTACAATCCAAGACTTTAAGCTATTTCACAGTTGCTTTTAACGCTTTAACTGCTGTTCCATTTGTTTTACTCTTAGTTTCTTCAAAACAATTATCCATACATAATCTTGCTAAGTGGAGCAATACGAATTGCTCTTAACGAAAACGAGTAATTAGGCCACCTGTCTCCCAGGTGGGACCCAGGTGAAAGAGCAGAGTTGTAGAAACCCTTTTCACATTTTAATTAGTAATAGGACTCTTCTTGAATGTGGTTTCTTGATGCCCTTTTGTGTGTGTCTTGTGTAGATTGTTAATTAGCTCAAGTCCTTTATAAAAGTTTGTATGTGTGGGAATTTCATTGTAGGTAATTTGCTTTTTTACATTTTATAGTAATTTAAAAACATTCGTAAGTTGACTACGTTTATATACAAGATTGTATTGATTTTTTTTTATTTGCATATATCACCCTTTTCGCTCAAACAAGTTATTGTGTGCTATGGCAAGAATTACCATGAATACTTTTACATAGTAGCTAGTGATAAAAGACAATCCTAGTAGTAACATTAGTTGCTTGGCTGAAAAGGGTCCTATTTATTGATGTACGAACCCAAAGGAAAATCACAATGGAAGATTAACTTTCGTATGAATATTATATATGAATCGCGAGAGACCCGAACATACTAAAGACTCACCACTTCACGAATTCTAAAGGAGCACACCCCTTGGACATTTCGGGTTGGGGGAAATGAAATGGTTTCACTCGGAAAGAATAATTCGTTTGCTGGGGAAAGTAATTTGCCCAAACAGAATTACCTCACGTTGGCTGTCGTGAATAATGAAGAATCGCGGATGCAGTTATTCATTTTGGACATGCACAACAAATGGCGCCTCTTTGACCGTTTTTTCATTATCTCTCTCGCAAAGATGATTATCACGCAATTCTAGCTGGGAAGGGAAGTGTGGATAATGGCTTGTATTATTTTTCCTTATACTCGTGATTGCATTACCTGTCTGTGTGGGATTTGGAAGGTGTCACGTTTCATGTTTAGTATTTTTTTTTTTACGTCTCTCCTTTCGTGAAGTGGTTAGTCCAACCTTTCTTACTCTTTATTTCTGTCTCTGGTTCAAGCATGCCAGGTAAAGCAGTTCAGTTGTTCGTCGTGTAAAAATGTATATAGTTTATCTTTTCATTAGCGTGTTCCCTTAAGGTGTGCAATTCTTGAGTGGTGCATCATTGCCACTTTTCATCCTTTTTCAACTGTTAACCTCTCAGTGCAACTGCAAGGCCTTCTCCCAGTTCGACTTTTCGATCCCCGTGCTCTTCACCTTCTCTATTTATCCTGGTTCTCTCTGTCGTTGTGATGTTCAACCCCTCTAACTCCCTCTTTCCACCCTCTGAAGCGCTGAATGGCCCAAAGTACTCTAGTGCTTGGCTCGAAAGTCTTAATATTCTGAATCAAATCTGAATCCAGTTAGTGTTTTTTATTTTTTTTATTTTTTTATTATTTTATTTATTTATTTATTTTTGCTTCCTTTGCGGTTATTACTTTTGAGTTCATGAATTGACATGAGAGAATCGTTTTGTATTTCTAATATCATTAATATGGGTTTATAAATGAATGTATTTACTGGAAAGGTAATGTATTTAGTGTTTTTTTCATTTATGTATAACAATTTTCATAGGTATCCATAATCCTTGCTTGTTGATGATTCTGTTTTTGGTGTCTTTTTCTTGCATTTATATATATCAATTTTCATAGGTATGCATCAGTATTCCTTGCTTGTTGATGATTCATTTTTTTTTGCATTTATATTTCGATTTTCATAGGTATGCATCAATATTCTTTGCTTGTTGTTGATTCTGGTTTTTATCAATTGTCACAGGTATGCATCTATAGTTCTTGCTTGTTGATGATTCTCTTTTTGGCGTTTTTAAATTTTTTTTTATTCATTTTTTTTTGCATTTATGAATCAATTTTCATATATGTGCATCAATACTCCTTGCTTGTTGATGATTGTTTTTTTTTCCATTTATAGATTTCAATTTTCATAGGTATCCATCAATATTCCTTATTTGTTGATGATTCTGTTTTTGGAGTTTTTTTCTTGCATTTATAAATATAAATTTTCATAGGTATGCATCAATATTCTTTACTTGTCGATGATTCTGTTATTGGTGTTTTTTTTGCATTTATATATATATATATATATATATATATATATATTATATATATATATATATATATATATATTATATATATATAATATATCAATATTCTTTGCTTGTTGATGATTCTGTTTTTGGTGTTTGTTTTTTATTTATTTATTTATTTATTTATTTGCATTTATATATCAATTTTCAAA
>NC_061102.1:47536678-47601678 GCF_015104395.2 Macrobrachium nipponense | reverse complement strand
TCTCCATCTGCGAGTCATTTGGCGTCATTCGCTTGTGTGTCTAATCACACTGGCAATCGCTTCTGGAAATCTGGAAGGCTGCAGAATTTATGCAAAGACTGGCACCGGAAGAATCCCAATCTGGTCGGCGAGACAGTTTGTCCCACAAAGAATAGGGAGGTCTCTCTCTCTCTGAAAGCTAGACAAAATCATTAGGACACTGTGAATGCACAGTCAGACCTGCTCTTAGAGATAAGTGTGCATGCGATGTTACCTCCTAGGATGGACTAATAAAGTCTTTTGAGACTTCCTAATCCTTGTAACTCTCTCTTAGGTTGGACTAGTAAAGTCTTTAGGCATCCTTATTCCTTGTAACTCACTCTCTCTCCTCTCTCTCTCTCTCTCTCTCTCTCTCTCGGATTAGGTTTGATCGGCTATAACCTGGAACCAGTTAAGAGTTCGATCTTAAAGAGTTGCTCGCGAGGGTAACTGTATTGCATTGCTTAATTGTCTTCATTATTTTCTTCCTAAAGAAGAAGCTGACGAGCATCCAGATTTGGGGCGGAACGTCGGGGAGATTCGCTTCTCCTTTTGTTCGTTTTCTATTAGGGTTGTCGCTTGAAAGGGGAGTTTGGGGGGATGGTTGGTTGTGTTAGAATATTTGTTATAGTACCTTGGCTCGTAACAATTTTCTGTACTGAGGCTGTTAAACCCTTTTTTATTTTCCTCGTCTATTTGAACTTAAATTTTACGGGAGGTGTTTGTGCCCGTTGTATGATGCGGCTATTTTGGTAGCTGTTAAGACTACTTTAACCTACTTTGATAACCTACTTTGATTCTTAGTTTTCCTTGCTGTACCGTTTTCCTTTGTTGTACCGTTTCTGGATGACGCGTTTCAGTAATCAGCTCTCTATTTAATTTTGCTCTTGAGTTTTATGTCGACTTTCTCCAAGAGTTGAATGTATGCATTGTATTTGTGCGTTTGTTTATTAGAGACAGTTGTAGTGTAGTATTGGATATAAATTTCCCCAGAAATCATATACAGTTTTTTTAACATTTCTGTAATTGTTTAGTATTTTTTTTATGCTGTGTAACATTTCCTCAAGAAGTTCTTTGTTATTCATTTCATGTTATGGTTGTTTTATATATACATTGTATATATATATATATGTTATATATATATATATATATATATATATATATATATATATATATATCTTTGCCCTGGTTTTTTTCATACAAGCTTACTGTATCGGGTGCGCTTTTTTTTTTTCTTCAGAAATTGTATATTTATATAAAGCATGTAACAGCACACACCATAGGCCCCCTCTATCACTTATCCATTGTGTACTGTGGCCGCTTTAGAATAAATCCCCTCAAACACAAGTTGTAAACATTATATTACCAACTTTTAACATAAATTAAAACATGCTAAAATCTATGGTCAAATAAAGCCTTGTTTCACCAACGAAAATTAAAATAAATATGCTTTATTTTATTAGAAATAACTATTCTGTACTGTTTTACATGCACATTATTTATTTTGACATTTTCATTCTAATAAATAAATCATAAATATCCTATCGTAAAATTCTTGTATCTTTAACTCAACGTGAAACCCCTTTTTTTTCAGACCTTTTTAGGCTCTTCCACAGATCTTTCATAAACCGTCCCCCCCCCTCCCCCCCTCCCTCCACACAACAACAAGAACAAAGTATTTTGTAGGCTTACTCCTGAGCAAGCGAAAATGGGGAAATTCCCGGAGTAGAGAAAAGTGTTCATGATGACGGGGCTACAGTTTGTCGAAAATTGTTTGGCCACACTTTACGTGTACAATACAGTATATGACTCGTTTCTCTTTTGTTTCTCATACTCGTCCTTGCTCCCTTTCCCCAACAGCTGATACAATATTTTTCAGTGTAAAATGTGCAACACTTCAGTATGTTTTTTTTCTTTAATTGTCTCTTTTCGTAAGAGAGCGCTATTAAGACGAAAGAAAGAAAGTGTAATTGTATTGTTTTTTCTCGCTCTGTTGTTCCTTGGAGATTTTGATAGACTTCAGAATCCAGAATCTCTCATTTTAGAGAGAGAGAGAGAGAGAGAGAGAGAGAGAGAGAGAGAGAGAGAGAGAGAGAGAGAGAGAGAGAGAGAGAGAGAGAGAGAGAGAGAGAGAGAGAGAAACATAATCCATAAGACCACTGTAATGTACACTGAAGTGTTATTTGTTTGTTACGCATTTATGAGCTGAGCTGTGGCATATAGTACAACATGTGAATGTACGTAAACAAAATCTTTGCCATACATGGGGTTCTATCCACTATTTCTGCTTCACAAGGTAGGTTCCGGAACTAACTACTGCAGATATGAGGGACTGCTAATAAAATGCCAGGCTTTGGGGATTTGAACTTCTTTTGGAGAGATTTATAACTGTTGATTAGTTGACGGAGGGAAGCTGGGCGTTGAGGGCGCTGTGAGCAATAATGGGAAGTAGGAAGTTTAATAGCACAAGTGATTGCTGAAAGACGTAGAGATATGGAGGGTGGGGGGAGCCCATGCAGGCAGTGTCGGGAATCCTTTTGAGAATAGATAAAAGAAAGCGTTTGATATGGAGGGCATACGCTCCAGGAGTGACACAAAATGAAATTAAAAGAGTATTATGTTGGGAGAGCCTGAATTTATGCCCAGCTTGGTTGTGCTTGGTAATTTAGATGCCTTAGTAGTTTATGGAGAAACAAATGGCGATGTTTGCTGTTATGGAGCTCTTGGAAAAAACTAAAGAGTCTTATGGAGATGTGCATGGAAAAGTTTTTTGTTTTTCATAAAGGTGAATATTTGTATACAATTTGGAAAGAGGAAATGATGGGGAGTAAAGTTTGCTAGATTATATATTATCTGTTAGTAAGAAATATATGGAAGGGCAAGTTGATAGAAGTAGAGCTGATCATTATTTGTTAGAAGTGAAAATTGTGTGAATTTGGATTTGGAAGAAATCTGTGACAATGAGCAGTAACTTAGGTGGGAGCAAATCAGGCATCAGTGAAAATTGAGATAGATGTGTGAGTTTGGATTTGAGAGAAATCTGTGAAAATGAGGCAGTAAGTGTAACTAGCATAAGAAAATGTAATGAGAGCAAATTATCTGAAAATGAATGAAATGTGGACTCAGATTAAAGAAATGGTAAATGAAGGAATAGATAAATGTACGTAAAATTCCACGAGGGTCTCGTAGCTTCAACGAGGAGTGTCGGCGCTAGTAGAAGACATGAGAATAAAAATTCAGAAAAAAAATAATTGAGGTCCAGTTGTATGGCAGCAGAGGAGAGAAGAGATAAGGGTAGATAAGGCATTCAAGAAGAAAGATAAAATTCAGGAGACGAAAACAGATTGGAAAAGGTGAGCAAGAACTCTTGTTAGAAAATTCAATAGTTGGACAGAAAATTAAATGGAGAAAATAAAGACTGATAAAAATCTGTAAAAAATTGGACCATAGAATAAAAACAAAAAGAAGAGATTCACTTTGAAGCGAATGCAGTCTTGGGTCAAAGGAGTGCATGAGTATGTTAAAGATTTGGTGGATGTGAGAGGACTATTGCAAGACTGAGAATGCTTATTAAAGTGTGGTTTGAGGCTGGAAGGACAACAATTAAGAGGTTAATGGGATTACAACGGAGGTGCTGTGGTTTGGCGGTGACAGTTTGAGATATATCACGATAAAGGAAAGAATTCAGATGAATTGATGAGAGGAATAATATGTCATGCTGTTCAAAAGGAAGACGGCACAGCAGACTCTTAAGAATTATCGGGACTTGATGTTACTAATCATACGAGAGTTGACCGGATTGAATGATTATAAACGAATATGATTGATGAATGCCAGCAAAACTTGCAATCAACACGACAGAATATTGTAGCTGTTATCTGTTTCGGATCAAAAAGTTATCTGCCAAGGATGCAGTTTTGTGTGTTGAATATTTCGTTGTCGTACTTATATATTAAGAGCTCGAAACTCGTGCAAATAAAGTCTTAAATCTAAACTTAGCTTTTACCATTTAAACGTCGTGCGAACGGCCATTTTGGCACCGTCCAAAAAGTTAATGAAAAAACTTCGTTGCCATGAAAAAAGATCAGTTATGAAAAAATTAAGAATTCGGTTGTAAACTGTTGAAGTATAGTACAATAAGGGGTAAAAGCAATTGTTTAGCATTGAGTTGGAATTAAAAGGAAGGGAAAATTGATAATCTTGAGTGTTTCTGTTCGTATTTGAGGTCCTTGAGATTTGTCTCACCAGACGTCCAGTAAAGATATTTCCGTGGGTCGGGTGGTGATAGGATTGCCAAGGAAATAACGTTGGCCCAAAATTAGCTTCTTAACCTTACCCAAAACGTTGGCTTCCAGGAAGGATCTTTCTCCTTATTTCTCCTGCCCAGGGTACTAAGGGATTTGCGGTAACTATCGTCATTGTAGAGGCAGTAAATGCTCATACAAAGTTAATATTATTATTATTATTATTGTATGCTGGAAGTAAACCCTCTTTTAAACATGTTTTATTAAAAGTAATTGCTGCCTCAGCTGCGTTCATTTTATAAAGGTTCTTCTCTATTTTTCTAATTATTGTTTTCTCATTGTTGCTTAAACTGGTGAGCAACGCACCGAAGGTTGGCATGTCTCTAATAGGTAATTGTTAAAGTCGATTTATTGGGCATTTACCGGTTGTTTTTCCTACGACCCATAAAAAAAAGGCAGTTTATGGCGATATTTTTCAACATAAGTCACTCGTAATTATAAACCTTCGATCACATGATGCTGAAATCCCATAAAAATAAATATACATTTACTTCCTAACCAGCTGTTGTATTATGAAAAGCAAAGTAATGAATATAGCAGTTCGTATTGGGTCCCCTTACAGTAAACCATTGTTTAGGAAGCTCCAGGTATTTTTCCTGCGTAACCTTCTTGGAAATGGAGAGAGTTGGGTCCTATAATGTTTTTTTCAGGATGTTGCTGGCGCTGAATACTTGAAAAAATCGCGCCGTTCTTCAGAATCAGCTGTTGTTGTTATAATCACTTGTTGTTGTTGTTGTTCTGTTGTTATCAGTGGGATATTATTATTATTATTATTATTATTTTATTATTATTAATTATTATTATTATTATTATTATTATTATTATTGAATATGAAGAAATATTTCTATGGAGCAATGGCAAGATGGTTTTGACTCACAAATTAAATCTCCACAGGACAAAATGCCCTAAGAAAAAAAAAGTAAAAAAATGCGTAATCTAGTTTTCTGTATTACGTATAATGCTTCTCAAAACCATCAGTTACGACCGGTAGCGCTTCAGTTGCTTCCCAGATGCGGGGTAGAGTGAGGGTGAGCCTCCGGAAAGCGGTGCCAGATGCACGATCCATGGCTAAATTTAACCTTAAATTAAAACTGCTGAGGCTAGAGGGTTGCAATTTGGATTGTTTGATGATTGGAGGGTGGATGATCAACGTAGCAATTTTTGGCTCTCTATCAGCTGTAGTTTTTCTAGATCTGAGGTCGGATAGAAAAAAGGTGCTTAAAGATTAAAATGCCGACGGACGGACAATGCCGGTTCCATAGTTTGATTTCATAGAAAACTAAAAAATAAATAAAAAATTAAATAAATAAAACAAAAAGAAAATATTTTTTTTGAGTACCAAACAAATGTAAGCCAAGGCAATCTAGCGCCAGGTATGTCAAAAAAAGTAATCAAGTTCAATTTCAGGTGGAGGCGTTGCTTTCTAAGAAAAGAGAAACGACTGGAAAAGGCAACAGGGGGCAAGAACACATTAAACAAAAAAGGAGAGAGAGAGGAGAGAGATAGAGAGAGATAGAGAGGAGAGAGTAGGAGCGAGAGAGAGAGAGAGAGAGAGAGAGAGAGAGAGTTAAATCTTGGAGAAAAGAATTGAGGCTCGTGGGAAAAGTGGCCCCTCCAGGTCCCTCTCGCAGTTTCCGGTACACAGGTAGCTGTTAGGTGCTAAGTGAGCGTGGGGGGGTGGGGGGTGCGGGGTGGTGGGGTGTGGTGGGGGTTGTAAGTTACTAACGTTGAAAGAACGAAAGCCGAGAGAGAGTCAAAAGTACCGGCGGATGTTTCCCAGTTTTACCTCTCATCCCCTCAGGATATTATTCTCTCTCGCTTTTATTTATTTATTTTTTTTATTTTACCTTCGAACTTATTCTCTCTCGCTTTTATTTATTTATTTATTTATTTATTTATTATTTTTTATTTTACCTTCGTACCATTTTTTCGTTCGTGAATATTTCATCGCGTATTCCAAAGGCCGTTTAGTGTAATATTTGCACCGAACGGTCATTTTGCCTTTGCCATTTTTATTCCAAAGGAAATAACTATGGTTTACATAATTAGTTCTTTTAGTATTATTTCTCCATTTCTTTTAAAGTAAATCCTGAAAATGTTGTTCTTACCTCAGGTTGTCTGGCTGAATTCTGTTTCCATCTACTGTGGATATTGCTATATCGTCTGCTACTAAAACATCAAATAAATAACTATGGTGTATGTAATTAGTTCTTTTAGTATTATTTCTCCATTTCATTTAAAGCAAATCCTGAAAATGTTGTTCTTACCTCAGGTTGTGTGGCTGAATTCTGTTTCCATCTACTGTGGATTTCGCTATATCGTCTGCAACTAAAACGTCAAATAAATAACTGCGTCTGAAAATAACGAGATCTGGTCCATTCGTCTTTCTACTGGGTTTCGTTTGTCGTCTCTTCTTCCGTCTTTCTAAACCAAGGTTTCCCTCGTGCTCTGCTGTGTAGCTAGTGCTGTTCAGCCTCCCCAGACTGAACTGTACTTGTAACGTCAGTCCCTTTTTTTATATGCAGATTATATCCTGTTGATCTGGCATCTGAGGATATCCTCAGATGCCAGATCAACAGGATATAATCTTCATATCATAACAGGAAAACGGACTGACGTTTCAAGTACAGTTCATTTCGGGGAGACAGAACAACCCCTTGAAACTCATAAAAACTATTTATATTTGGTTTCCCCGCAGTAAATGGTTTCTAAGTAAAGAGTGATGAGACGCAGTAATTACAAATAACTTAGATTCATCATCATTTTCTATTGTATGATGCTGATGACCGACGTCCACGGCAGACCACACACACTTTTGTCAGCCGAATCCGCGGTTTCTGTTCAGGATCTTGAATCCAGTAGGAACCTTGGTAACAGATTTTCATATTGTTTGTTGAGGCTTGTAACAACGATGCCCAGTTTTGTAATCGAGGACCTCCCAGGAATACTTACCCTCTGAATCTTTTAGATGTAGGTATTGATTTTGTACCAGAGGTTGGGATTTCAAAGATATCTACATCTTCCGTCGTAAATTGTATCACATTATTCTTTGCTGGACTCCAGTCAGACATTGGTAACAAAAATATGCATCTTTCTTGTAGCTTTTTTTCATATCCTGTCCTACGTAAGTGTTGGATAACTTTGATTTTTCTGTATGTACTTTTCCTTCTTGCATCAACCTACTAAACTCTAATCTTTCAAGAGTGATTATCTCGTCCCTACCACTCACAAGTCGTCTCTTGAGTGTTTCCTGTAGCAGAGACGCACTGATTAGCCTGTTACTAAGTACAGTTTTCATTACAATGCATACACTTCTGTCAGGCTGAAGGTTTCGCCTTAGGGTCTTAAGATGTTGACCCTTGTAGGTATCAGTATTTATTATGATAATTTCAAGCGTTGGTTTAGGTCTGCTCTACTCGATTTCCTTGGCAACTGTGGCCAAGTCCTTGACATGTTTTAAAAATGATCCATACTAAGTTAATGTGCATGGCACCCTCTTGGGAATCAGATCGGCTTGAAATCGTGCTGATATCAGCATGTAGGCGGAAAGGTACTTCTGACCTTGTATTGTTTCTCCAGACTCTCACCTTGTGTTTATGCAAGCACCTCCAAGTATTCAAGATGAAATGGTTATGTCATGTTGGTGATTTATTGTCACTTTGTTAATGTCTGTTGGTATAGTTTGCTACTTATCTGGTTCAGGAATAAGCTGTTCTTGATTAGTTGTTGAGATTTATTTGTGCAAGTTTTCCTCTCATATTTAAGTTGGATACTAGAAAGGTCTTTCTGTATGTAAAGTTGATAGATACCCAGATTCATTAAACCGTGCTTTAGTACAGTGGGAAGAGCACGAAGTACTGAGGAATTAGCTACCCTTAAATCCATAATGACTAAACTGACTGTTCCTACTCTCAACCACCAGTCATCATCAACACAGCTGTTCATTGCATACTTTTTTTTTGTCCTTGTGTGTGTGTGTGTGTGTGTGTGTGTATCTTTGCCAATTTTTCGTCCTCCCTGTCAGTTTGCTACGTGCTACCAATGTGGGTAGGTGTCTTGTGCCCCCTGTCTTTTGCTGTTTTAATTTTTTTTTTTTTTTTCAGTTTTTGAATTTTATTTTAATTTTTCAAATTTTTTTAAATAAATTTTTTAATTTATTTTTGTTCTTCTCTATGTTCTGCTTTAGATGTAAATATGGCGTTAATAAATAAATGCTGTATACAATCCTTACACTGTGTATACAAGCATTATTTACTTTATTCGTTTTTTCAGCCTGGAAAATGTTTCAAGCGATATACTCCAAATTCTCTCTCTCTCTCTCTCTCTCTCTGTATATATACATACATCATCATACATATATATATATATATATATATATATATATATATATATATATATATATATATGTATGTATGTATGTGTGTCACTGTGTATAAACAGACAAGCGCTGTACAGTTTATGTGCATAAACGCTTGCTAATTTTTATCTAATTTCTGGCCGTAATATTTTTTGCCATCTCGTGTTTAAAAACCACCTAAATGCACTGGATTTATGGCCCCAGTATATCTTGCAACCCTTATGATCATATATTTACTGCGGATGACAGTAACCATATTCAGGGCCAGTGGGTCATGTTAAAGGTGCCATAAATTCCTGACTTGAATAAGTTAAGATAAATTGAAAGAGTCCAGAGAGAGAGAGAGAGAGAGAGAGAGAGAGGGATGGAGAGGAAGATGGATGGGGCGAGAGAGAGAGAGAAAGAGAGAGAGAGGTTTTTATACTCAGTATATAAATTGTCCTTTAGGTGTAATTCATGCAATATAGTTCTTAACGCAGAACACACGAATACAATCTTGAGTATCTAAAAGACAAAAGGGGCATTCATCACCCACCTTGAAAAATATGACTGTTGCTGAGGAGGGTCTGCCAAAGACTGCCCAAGAAATCATTATTAAATATATATATATAAAGGAAGGGGGCTGGCCTCAAGTTGCCATCTATTTTAGCCTGTCATTTCCCAAATGTTGCATGGTTGAACTTTCTATTTAGGTAACTCATTTCCCTTCCAGTTTCGGTCATTATTTTTATAGTTTTCTCAGGATAATTTCTTGTTCTTACGTAAGATTTGGATTGCTTTGAAATTGTATTTAGTGAAAATATTTGCAGCTTTCAAAGGGTGAGAGAGGAAAAAAACCGTTACTGGTGGTGTAATAATTCTGTAATTTAACTGGTGCAATTAAGGTGTATTAGGTTAAGGGACAATCTCTCGTATTGTAAGTACACACACACACACACACACACGCACACACATATATATATATACATATATATATATATATATATATATATATAGATATATATATATATAATATATCTATATATAGTTATATATATATATATATCTATTATATATATATATAGTTATATATATATATATCTATATATATATAATGTATATATAATATATATATATTTTATACATTGTATATAATGTAATATTAAATCATATATAATATATATTATGTGAGTGTGTACTGACACAATATATATATATATTTTTGACTATCTGCATACGTTTAGCCATGAAATTATGAATGAAAGCCGAGTGCAGAAAACTTTCAGGACATTATAGGTGTTATTTATCTATGCACTTACACACAACACCATTCACCTTTAACACACACACACACACACACACACTTCCTGGTTTAGCTAGTGTCCCTTCACCCAATGTGTCCAGCTCTATCTTGGTCTTTCTTTCATCCACGTGACTTCTTTTCACATCACCGAACTGCCTCAGAAAAGCTCAGAAAGTTGTCTTATCGCAGTTATTAACCATTTTACCACTCTTATAATACCCCCACATTCCTCATCCCTTTCAGTGCTACTGAGTAAACAGTTCATCGAGTCGACTTCCTCAATCTGTTACTATTCCTTGTATCTTCTTCCCCCAGTCACACCTCATCCATATCCCTCCTCACCACATCCATCCATCTGATCCGTGGACGCCCTCTCTCTCTCTCTCTCTCTCTCTCTCTCTCCTCTCTCTCTCTCTCTCTCTCTCCCCCCAACACACACTCACACTCTTCCCCATCATTGGCACGTTCTTAGCTCTCTCGATTGGGTTCCTCTCTCTCTCGATCTCTCTCTCCTCTCTCTCGTCCTACTCTCCTCCTCTCCTCCCCCCTCTCTCTCTCTCCTCAACCCCTCTCTCTCTCTCTCTCCAACACTCCCACCCACACTCTTTGTCCCCATCATTGGCACGTTCTTAGCTCTCTTGATTGGTTCCTCCTCCTCTCTTCTCATTACGTGGCCATATAGTATCTCAGACGAGGTTCCCCTATAGCCTTCTCCTTTACATTATATATACCACACATTCTCCTTGTATCTTGACTCTCCCTCCTTTCCAGTAGTGATATTCCATCAGTCCGTCTCACCATCCTCATCTCGGTTCTTTCCAACAGTCCCCTCCTCGTTTCTGAGGGTTATTGAATCATGAACCACTCATTCCACCATCATTCGAAACACTGAATCCCCATTTTATTGGTGATCATTTGTTGTGCTTTCTGTGCAAACAGAGTTTGTGTTGAACTAGTGACCCAAAGTGAAGGATGCGTGGTCTCTCTCTCGGTCCACCCCTGTTCTTTTCTGTTTGAATTGATCTGCATGATGCGGAAAGGGGATTATCAGACTGACTTCCTGCTTCACTTACATGCATCAGCAATTTATGTATCCGTGTGATCATGAAGCTTACCCAGTTACAACGACAACGGCATTATATACATATGTATCCGTGTGATCATGAAGCTTAGCCAGTTACAACGACAACGGCATTATATACATATGTATCCGTGTGATCATGAAGCTTAGCCAGTTACAACGACAACGGCATTATTTATATATATATATATATATATATATATATATATATATATATATATATATATATATATATATATATATATATAAATTAAATAATCCTAATGAAAATGCTTACAAACTATAATGAAATCATTAGTTTAAGACCAATTTCCTCAGATCAGAACAAACTCGGAAACTTCGAGTGAGCTGTGGGGAAAAAAAATATTTCATGTGTTATAACTAAGAGAGAGAGAGAGAGAGAGAGAGAGAGAGAGAGAGAGAGGAGAGAGAGAAGAGAGGGGGGGGGGGTGGGTGGTGGAGGTGTAAGTGAAACGCTTGGCGTTGCTGGATTTAATTGGTTACAGTTATTGAGAAGCCTCTTGGGATTTCGTGGGCAATATTGGCATTTTTCTCCATCCTAGGCACATCAGTGCACCCAAGGGAGTATGGAATTTACCTATTCTAATTAACAATAAGTTTGGTTACTTTCGTGTTGCGGAAATCAGAATTTGGTTTGGGAATTTCAGTCTGCCATATCGGATGCATTCGGTTTCATTGGCCAGTGGTGGAGCGGTGCATTTGTTCCCCTGAAGTATAGTACTTCTGTCGAGAGCAATAAATGTCATGCCCCCTTACCTGTTGCATTCTAAGACCTGGAGATTATCTCTCTCTCTCTCTCTCTCTCTCTCTCTCTGCCTCTCTCTCTTCTTCTTCTCTCTCTCATTTTTATGTTAGAACGGAATTTTATTACTTAGGTCCATCGGTTCGTTTTTTAAAGCGATATAGAAATCATGCTCAAGTTTATATAGAGAATATATATACATATATATATATATATATGTATATATATATATATATATATATATAGTATATATATATATATATATATATATATATAGTGTGTGTGTGTGTGTGTATATATTGTTTATACCTTCTGGCATTTGTTCTCTTAAAAATTTATCTACAATATGTATATTAAATTGAGAGAGAGAGAGAGAGAGAGAGAGAGAGAGAGAGAGAGAGAGAGAGAGAGAGAGAGAGAGTTACCAATCGTAAATCACTCTTCTCGCGCGAACATTTTGAAACTGTACCGTACTGATTGATACTTATTTTTTTATTTTTTTATTCTTGTATGATCTAATTAGGGAGCTTGGAATGACAGAGGAAGAGCCAGAGACAGATGGTGATGAAGTTGAGTCCATAGTGTATAAAAGTGGTTCCGATGTTAAAACAAGTAAGGAGAAATTATCAGTATATATGAAATTAGTAATTCGTTAAAGTACGTATCCTGTAGTCCTTCACTCGCCAGGTATGAATATGATGTTTATGGTAATCTTGCAGATTTTTACAAACGAATTATGACTGTGCAGTTAAATTTAAACATTACGCAGGCTAAAAGGAATGTTCTCTTGAATTTCGTAATATATTCTTAATGTAATATTTAGTTTAGTAAGACGAATGTATTGTACAATACGTTCGCAAAAGTATGTTTTGCCGCGACAACTCCATACTTCACCCTCCATATTTTTCCTGGTTCTGCGCTCACTAACTTTTCTTCCGTATAATATCAACGTTTCCTCCTCTTTCTCCCTCAGGCGCTCGAACAGAGCAAGAGATACGAATCACTCACCGCGACTTGTCGCAGCTCCGATAGTCGGGCAGACGTCGCGGCCTTCGTCAGGTTCATCGAGGGCGCAGGTGCTCCCGGGGGGCCCACCCCCCCACACCGCTTCATGCCCCCCCACTTACCGGCTCCTGGAGACTACCCTGACGGTGAAGGTCTGCAACAGCAGGTGAGTTTTCTCTCGAGCAGCTGTTTATTTCAATTTATACACGAATTGCATCTCTCCATCTGGTCACAGGTAGATTGTGGAGTGTGCAGATGGTGTTTTATCCTCAGTCTTGTACTGTGTCTTTCAGGTTTATGCTCTGTGGCACTAATGTAATTTACTATGTGTTGGGACCATATTCCATACAATGGTTATGTAATCTGGGTTTGAGGCTCGGTTATTATCAACTAAATGAAAATATTTCTTATATGGTTTGAATTTTACACAGAAGTATACCAAGCTTATGAGTGTGTGTGTGTGTATATATATATATATATATATATATATATATATATAATTATATTATATTATATTATATATATAGATATATATAAAACCAGTGAAAATCTTCTGTTACAACAGAATTCCATCTAATAAAAGGAGCCTGTTCATTTCCTACCTGAAGAGAGAGACAGCAGTCTATGAAATATATAGTTCTTACTTTCTATATTTTGGCGTTTTTATGGACTCCTTTTATTATTATTATCGCATATGTATACGTATATATATGTATGTATGTATGCATGTATATATTATATGTACATATATATAAATAATGCATTTGTTGCATAGCTTATTCATTGTTGATAACATTTGTTACATAGCTTATTTATTGTTGATGATGCAAAGTGCTACAACATAAGGCACTTGCACGATGTTTTAGTGTCTTCATGCCATGATTATCTTGATCTCGTTTGGTTAGCGTTGTGTATTGAACTCTTGGAGAAATTCTCTCTCCAAACAACCTATTTGTTTATTTAAAATATGCTTTTTTAGGCTCTAAGAGGGAACTGGAAAACGAATTCATCACATTTTGTTGTTGTCATATACCACTCGGTTGGCTCACACTAAATCTTTTATTGCTTATATATTAAAAATCCACGAAGGAAAGAGAAACGATGGAGGGCGGCTAGGCCTTTCGAATTCCCGTCCTTTACTTAGCTAAGTAAAGGGCAAGAATTCGAAAGGCCTCGCAGAACTTCTTCGTTTCTCTTTCCTTCGTGGATTTTATCTTTTTTTATATATTCATCGCGTTTCATTGTTCAATTATATTATCTATATATTATATATATATATATATATATATATATATATATATATATATATATTATAATCTACTACAAAATTCCCCTTCGGTTTACATATATGAAAATATATCAATTCCAAGGTACAGCGAATAAGATATTAAAAGGACATTTGTAGCTCGAATAATTTATGTGAATCACGGTGATATGGTAACTATTCATATATATGTGTGTATATTTATATATATATATATATATATCTATATATATATATAATATATATTAGTATTATATATATATATGTATTATATATATATATATATAGATATATATAAAGATATATATATATATATTATATTGGACATTTTTAAATATATAATATATATTATATTAATATATATTTGTAATAATAATATTTAGTTTCTTATTTTTGAATGGTTCTATTGGAATAACTTGTTGGCCGAGTCGGTATAGGGAATTGATATATACGTATATATATATATATATATATATATATATATATATATATATATATATATATATATATATATATCCATACAGTTATGTAGGAAAATGTAATGTTTAGGAATTTTGTTAGTATTGTATAGTAGTAACTTTTTCGTATATCGTCTTCACAAAAGGGGGCGTGGTAGAGGAGTGTTGTGGGGAGGTGGTTGTTCTTAGCAGTAAGCATTACTGAGGATTAGATTGGCTTTGTAGAAGACTGCTTCCCTTCATCTCCGGGAGCTGTATCTGGGGCCCTCGTGAGTGGCGAAGAGAATCCTCTCGCTTAACTGGCTTAAGCGTCGAGTCTTTAGGAAGATGCAGATTGGCCCAATCACACTTTTCGTTTCAGAAGCATTTTCTGATTTTCTGGACAATAAGCGAATATTTTCGAGCTATAACGGTCTAGAACCGATTATGGACTTTTTCTAGTTTTCTAGTTTTATTAAGGTAGGGAATTCTTACATATACATGCATTGACCTCGCACAACAAGCATTGGAATGAGAAAGACAGTAATCAGTGTAATGGGGTGGGTAAGCTCTATAGGTCTAGGAGTAGAGAGACTTTTTAGATTGGAGAAGGTTAAACGTATGGAAGGTTCGGCCTTTGTATTCAAGGCCTAGCTTAAAAAAAAGAATTTTTGTGCAGAAGATATTCGTGTGTTTCAGTAGTGTCGAAAGAATGAGATAGTACGCTACTAAGATTGTATGTGTTTGTAGGATTTGTAGAAGTGAAAAAAGCAGTGTTGCTTTTTTATAAAAGGACAAAAAAGTTAGGCGAAGGACATATGCACGAGGATGAAAGTAATGTTGTGTTGGTTGTTTGCAGAACTGTACTAGACACGAGTGTGTCTTCGTACTTAGGAAAGAACGAAGTACAATAGATACGTGTTATTTCGATAAGACCAGCTAGCCTAATGCTGATGTCAGTTGCTGTATAAGCGAGCGTGAGGCTATGGTGGATTCAAAGTCGATGTTCATCATTATAATCATCATGAATATGGTACTGCTAATTGATTTTCTGGAAACCACTCACAATTATCGAAATTTATTATTACAAAGTAATAGTTTTCTATTATTCGCGATTAGTTCGAGTGTGGTTTTAGTTATGTATTGCACGGTTGCTCATTCTAGCTCGATTTGCAGTAGTTTACTGTTCTGTGTCCGTTGTAGTTTGCCTATATTGACCTATATAGGCATTGCTTTAAGGTTCTTTGGAGCGTGCCCTCGGCCCCTAGCTACAACCCCTTTTGTTCTTTTTACTGGACCTCCTTTCATATTCTCTTTATTTCATCTTACTCTCCACCCTCTTCTAACACTTGATTGAAAGTGCTACATCTTTCAGCATTGCCTCCTGTTACACCTTTCGGCACTTTCACTGTCAATCTCCGTTACAGTGTTGAATGAACTCGTAGGTCCCAGTGCTTGGCCTTTGGCGACAATACTATATTCAATTCATAATGCTGAACTCCTCAGTGTGCTAGGCTGCATAGCATAGTGGTAGTGGTGTTTATAAGAAAGTGAGTAAACGTTCATTCCAGTAAGTGTACGAGGAGTTATCAAGTCAATTGAAACTGAAGCAAACTCAGCCATTCGTTCTCATTTATGACTGTGAAACTTTTAGCAAGACTTGACTGAGTCAGTTGAAGCATTGTTCGTGGGTGGATGGAATGTGGGAACTGGCCTCCAAGTGAAAGTGGTCCTCGTTTTGAGGGAACATTGGCAGTATTATTGATCTAAATTTTTATGGTCTTGTTCATCGCACCTTGGTAGAATAACACTGGTTACCTTTCTGCTTTGTTTCCTGGACTTGAAGAATCTAGTCTGCAAATTGTGTGATTGTGAATGTTTCGTACACCTTGTAGATGACTTCTCTTGTTTATGAGTGTTCTGTTTTGTACTAAATTCACTGTAACTTGTATTTACGAACGGCTTCTGTTTTCGTCACTTGTAGATTGCTTCTGTAATGAGTGTTTCTGTTTTGACGAATTCTGGTAACTATACGTTTCGCTAAATCTACTTTGTAGATGACTTCTCTTTTTTATCATTGTTCTGGTTTATACTAAATCCAGCGTAACTTTAATGTACCAATGGCTTAATGCTCTTAACCGTAATGGTTTAGTTAATTTGTATGTTAATTTGCCCCGACAACCTGCAAATTGTGTAATTGTGAATGTTTCGTAAACCTTGTAGATGACTTTTCTTATTTGTGATTATTCTGGTTTGTACTAAATTCTAACTTGTATGTACCAACGGCTTAATCCTCTCAACTTTAATGGTTTAGTTAATTTGTATGGTAATTTGGCCCCCGATAGTCTGCAAGGTTGACATCGTAACACGCGCAGAAAATTAAAGGAGGACGTAAAATTAAGCTTCCTTTAAGAATATATTTTGTCACATGAAAAGATCTCGACTTCCTGTCCTGGAAGAGGAAAATCAGAGAGGAAGGGAAAATGAAATTCTCCATTAGCGAGGGGTTGGGGGGGGGGGGGGGGGGGGGGAGGGGGGGGGGGGGGGTGGGGCGTTTGTGAGGGGGTGCGCTACGAAGGCATTAATTTCTTCTTTCTCTTCACCTGACTTCTGGGAATATATCGATTCCTCACAGTCTGGCCAAAGAACAAAAACTGAGAGAGAGAGAGAGAGAGAATTGCGAAGGTCAAAGAGGCTATGCAGTAAACATTAAGACGAAAAGGGGGGGTTAGGAGGAGGAGGAGGAGGAGAGATCAAGTATTTTTAGAAACCTCGACGGAAAATGGGACTCCGGTAATGTCGGCCTGAAACAAGAGGACACTTAGAAGATGAAGAAAATGACGATGTTCGTTTCTAACGTCGTCCCCAATGTATGGGAAGAGAGAGCTAGATATATATTTTTTGAGGGGTGGAAAGGGGGGCGGGGCGGTTGATAACATGTGAAGATGAAGGGGTCCCCGATAATTTTGTAAGGGATAAGAGAGGAAAAAAGAAAGTGGTTCGCCTTCAGTAAGAGGGATATTGGGGACGAAACCCTCGAGAAATTCGTGTGGCCAAAAGACAAAAAATTCACGCTTTATCTATATTTATTCAGGTATATATATATACATATACATACATACTTACATACACACACACACACACACACATATATATATATATATATATATATATATATATATATATATAAACAGAGGTTGTTGCAGGCTTTGATACATACTGTTATAACTCATCATTCAAGATGTGAATTCAGGTTCTCTTCAGACTTACTGGATTTGATATACACACACACAAACACAAGTATGTATATATTTATGTATATTTATATATATACATACATACAAACATACATACATACATGCTTGTGTTTGTGTTTGTATATTTAGTCTTAAATCTGAAGAGAACCTGAATTAACACATCTTGAATGAAGGAAGGTTACAATAATATGGAAAAGTTGCCTAACATCTAAATTAAAGAGCTTAATATATAAAATCCAACAACAGAAACTTCCACTGCCTACAGACAGCACGACAGACAACAGACAGACAGACAGACAGACAGACAGACAGACAGAGGACAGACAGACAGACACGCCTCATAGGGGAAGGAAGCAGTTTTCTTATATATCGTTCTGTTTTTTTTCCGGGATGCTGCTGCGACTGTCGCGCCCACATTCCCGATTCGAATTTGAATAACAATAGTAGAGTGAACTTGGCGCACAAGAAGACCCATAGGAGGAGGAGGAGGAGGAGGCGGAGGAGGAGGTTGGAGGAGGAGGAGGAGGGAGGATGGAGGAGGAGGAATTGAAGGGTCGCTTACTTTCCTTCCCCAGTTGGAACCTCAGGGTCTCCAGGAAGCCAAAAAGAGAATGATGATGCCTTCGCCTGGATATGGAAGGAAAGGGCGTCGGTATTAAAACTGAGGCAAAGGCAGAGTCATGTTCAGAAATGCTGAGAATCAGCATGCTAACGAGACAAGGCGTGGTCAGACCTCCAGGTTACTCGAGACGAGGGCAAGATTTTTCCCTCGCGCGTAAGTTGTAAACGTTATATTCTTAACGTCATTTAAAGCGTGTTAAAGTCTATGGCCAAATAGATCCTTGTTTCACCCACGAAAATTAAAAAAGATACACTTATTTTATAAGAAATGATTTTTTTTTATACTGTTCATCATGCACTTTATTTTATTTATTTATTTTTTTTTTTTTACATTTTCATTTTAATAAGTAAATCATAAATATCCTACCCTAAAAGTCCTGGATCTTAACTCAACGCAAAACCCCTTTTTAGACTCTTCCACTGACCTTTCCTAACCCCCTTAACCCCACAAAAACAACAAATTAATTTGTAGCCTTACTCCCCGAGTAAGCGAAAACCAGGTTGAAGGAATAGTTTAATGGTTATGATTAAATGTGGTATTGGAAAAGAGCTGTAAAATATTGAAGGGTAATAAGTGAAATAAAATAATTCGGCGATAAGAAATTGACAGTGAAAAAAAAATTTAACAACTGAAGGAAAATACATAACACTGCTGTGAGTAGAGTCTTATGAATTTTTTTAAAGATTTTTTTTTACGTAGTATATTTATAAGGTTACTTAAAACTAGGAATGCTATTGATTGGTCGCTTGTTTTACGGTTATTTCTTTTGAATTATGTTGGATTCTGTATGCATTCACTAAAATCATTTGTAGTAATAGCTTTGTTATGATGAACATTTTTTTTTGCATTACACTGCGCACAATAAGGGTTAGTGCAGTCAGTCACCTCAGTTTTTACAATGGAGACATTACTTACAGTTCTTTGCAGCATGCCTTCGTCTCCTATAGCAGATGCACATCAACCATGCATCTGATGTCTAGGCCAGTCCCCTACGACGCTCCTGATTGGCTGTTGATAATCCAATCACAGGGCTGGAAACTCTCAGTCTCTCTCGAGAGTGGAACATACATCCTGCCTATGTGAACTCTCGAGAGAAACTGAGAAATGAGGTCAGAAACCGCGCAGTCCCGTCTAGTAATTTACCTTGGCGTTTACCATTTGTGTTGAATATCACAGGGTGGTGTATACATATACATACTTGAAGTATGAACGACTCCATAGATACATTGAACTCTCTCGGTACGGAATTGACGTTTGCGTTGTATTGCAGTAACTACACGCTAAGCCTACTGGGTTCCGCAGGTGTTTTAGGGGATAATTGCTACTGCAGGCTTCGTTATGCTTGTCCATTTGAGATTTTACGAACCAAATTGATAAACTTCATTATTCTCTGTTGGGGATTTTCGTTCGTAAATGTGGAAGGCAAGACTGCAAAGACGATTATTACATACATAATTGAGGTCTTAGACAAGGTTTCCTGAAGGAGATAATTCTACCCCATGTCGTTTCGCGAAGTTCCATTGTAGAAAATTGCACATTAGAAATGGCGTGGAAGTTCACAACATCGATTTAGAATTGGTATGTTTGTTTGTTTGTATGGTGTTTGTACGTTGCTTGGGACCAGTGGGTTACTCAGCAACTGGACCAATGGCTTTACGTGACTTCGGAACCACGTCGAGAGTGAACTTCTATCACCAGAAATACACATCTCTGACCGCTCGGTGGAATGGCCGAGAATCAAACTCGCGGCCACCGAGGTGGCAGGTCAAGACCATACCAACCGCGCCAATGGGGCGGTTAGAATGGGTATGTCGGTGAGCATCGGTGCGTTGATACTAATCGTTGTTTATCTTATGGGTGGGATTTAGTTTACTGACGTAATTTGTAACTGGATTATTAGTACAGCTATTTCAAGGTAAGTAATATGGGTAACAAGATTAAGAACAAGAGGTTATACGGGCATTAGAGAGTTTGGATTCAATTGGCACATCGATTTGTTAAGAAGGGACATTATAAATTGGTCTGAAAGTGTTTAGGGATAAAGAAACGTGGTTTTTAATGGCGTATACAGTTAGAAACATAGATTTATTTTGGCGTATAGTGTAAATAATAGCGGAATAATAATACCGATATGACACAAGTCATATTTACAGCTGTTTCAATTTATCGGTACAATTACTGATACAGTAATTGCTTTAAAGCAGATCGTAGGTAGCAGGAATGACTATCATTTACACACCTGTCGATTAAAACCTGAGGTACAGGATACAGAGAGCAATCAGTTTACGTTATGCCATGGACTACTCTTAGCGTACTAAGCAGTCGTCATAGCTTTTCAAAGGTATGAGTAATATTTTATTAATAATAACACCTATCCAATCTTCTGCCAAACTCTACCTTTGTCACTTCCACAGGAGAGTCCTAGATCTAGGGCATTTAATCGAGCTGGTTCAAGTTCGGTTTTAAAAGGTTTATATTGTTGAGCTCTGGGTTCACCACCCCCGCTTTGGGTCCCAAACGTCATTAGTAGCGGTCTGTTTCGATTAGCGATGAAGTAATACAACTGGTGGAAGAAGAGTAGATGGTACGAAATAACTGGTCAAACGCTATACGAAATCCGTGACCCATAAATGAGTTGTGGACTGTCCGATGTTACCCTTCAATCGCTGCTAATGAGGTTGGAGGGTAATTGTGTCATTTCTCGTCTCCAGCATAAATATCATTGTTGTTCGTGTGTGCGTGGCCTTTGTAAAGCATGACATCGAGAGAGCGTGGAGGTATATACCGTTGATTAACGTTTTCTCCCGGCGTTACATTGGTCTGTCTTCTTTAAAACGTGGAACTGTCAGAAAACAGTCTATTCAGGCGGATATCTGAATAGGATTCAAGGAGGCGACGCAGATGCCATCTGCGCGTGTCAAAGAAACTTGAATTAGTCAGGCGTTTCAGAAAGTGTTTGTTGCAGTATCCACCAGGACACTCATACTGTTAATAACAGCACTGATTTTTTTTTCCGTTGTTGAAAGGTGGCACGAAGACATCCATTCTTTCCCTTATGGCAAGATGTAATTTCCTCCCTTTCAGGGGAGTTGGATCCAAGAGCCGAGGTTTGTTTACTATCCATTCTGTCTGTTATGGCAAGGTGAAATTTCCTCTCTTTCAGGGGAGTTGGATCCAAGAGCTAAGTTTAGGTTTATTTAGCAGTTGGGGCTTTTAAGCCTTAGGAAAAACTAAGGACCAGTAACATAAGTGGTGTCTGAAGCCAAAGGCTTTTATCACCACTAGACCTTAGCCTCTAACGCCAAGGCTGAATACGTACCCTTAGATCCCAAGGGCTTCACAGTAATAATAGTAAGTTTCGACGCTTTACAATTGATTCAACCGACCAAGTAAACACAAAATAAAAACAGAAAGTTTGATAACGTTAAATACTAGATTCTGAAACTGAGGCTGCGTTGAAAAGGTGAACCATAGTTGGTTAATACTGGTAGAGGAATTGTCTTTGTGTAATGTATGCAATACATTTAACTATGGTACTGAGCATGCATGTTTCTTTTTCGTAACTGAATAATTTATTGTGAAATACGGCATCATACATTGGGTCTATTCGTTGTTCAAACCAGTGTCGATCCATCATTCAGTAGTAAAAGGCGAAAACAAAAACGCATCATTGGTCAACTGTTGTAGAGAGTGAGGCATCCATTAATTGGAATATTACAAACATTCATTGAGTCAAAGAGCCTTGTGAGTTGTAAGATGTCTTTCCCATTCACGCAAATTTTTGCATAGATCTTTGCGAGACTGAAGGATGTTCAGGGTTGTTTTGTTTCTCGTTTAAGTGGGATGTTAATGGCATTCGTCAAAAACAGCTCTCCTCGTTAGTAACTGAATCCAGCGAGTCTTTCACCCAGTTAATGGTGTATGTCTGAGAACCCTTCACATTTGCTCCAAGAAGGCTTCTGACAGCTCCAAAGGCCTCAGACAACGCAAGGAGCCCTCGGAGAACACGGAACTGGTAATGTTTGGGGTGCTCAGGGAACGGCTTACTGTACTGTAACGAGAGCCACTCGGGAGAACTTTTGACCTTCCTACCAGAGAATTGATCACCATGTTATCACTGGACATTTTAGAGAACTGTTTACCTTCATACTACTGGGTCTTCAGTAAACCGTCATTTCTTGTTGCCATTTCGTATTGCGTACAGAAATGGTTCACCTTTATTTTATTGTGCGTTCAAGGAAGCGGTTACCCTGCTACAAGCTGGTATGGTTAATGGTGAATTTGCCGTTGGTCTCTGTCGGTAATTTTTGGTATTGTAATCCTTATTGTACTTTCACATTGCCATTGACCTCTGTCACTCTATTTCTTAAATATTTGCGGCCATTCCTTGAGTATTGGCATTGGTAAGCTATGGGGAATCCAGTTACCCCTTCTCGACAATGCCTTGTAGTTCATTAGTGAAACAGATTCCAAGAATTCCTGCTCGTTTTTAGATAAGATGTATCGTATTCTTTTTCATGCCATGACTAATGTCCTTCTGTCAATAACGTAGCCGTGAATGTCATAGAATTTCCTATGTAAAATAAGGCATGGCGGATATTCGACAGCCGCAGATGCTATGATGGATTTTAAAAGATTCCTCGCTCTGAGAAGTAATTCGTCGTGTGAACAGGACACTCCAAGATCTCTCCAATTTGGTGATTTTTTTTTTTTTTTTTGACATATTTTGAGTGTGGTAAAACTCAGTTACAACGTATACACAGCTCAGTGTAAAGCGTTCTTCGTTGAAGCTTGAGAAAGAATATATATTGAAATCCATGCGAATATCCAGAGGGAGAAAAGCTTCCGCATAATATGTTTCCTCTCTCGTTATTCAACTAATCGACATAATCCAGCCGTACAGTGGTGTGATAATAGCATTGGTCTTCGTTAAGAGTTTAGGAAAACCTATTTATTTACGAATAATGGAGGCCATAGTCTTTCCCAATTGGGAAAGTCATTTCCAGTGAGAGCGAAAGAGATAGGCAGGCTTCCTATACCGAATGCCATTTCCACTCTTCTAGGTCTTTCCTTCCTTTTATGTGTTTAATGACGGAAGGCTTCAACCTTTTAGGGGAAGTAAATACTCTCTCTCTCTCTCTCTCTCTCTCTCTCTCTCTAGTCGTTTATGGGAGAGAGAGAGAGAGAGGAAGTGATATGCTCATACATCCAACCTTGAGAGCGTGGCAGTCAAGACTTTTCCTTCTCGGATTTCGTGTATAGCGTGAGCGTGGGAGCACTACACTTAATGGTATCATACCATTTTTCCTTTGGAAATGACTTGTCTAACCTTCTGAGTTGCATGCACCAGTTTCTCTAGAAATGTTCAGCCCTCAACAAATTTCCCGGAAAGTTCTTAAGTGAGTTTTTAGGAGAGGGTCCTTGCTTCATGATTTGCCCGTTTTCTTTCTCTCTCTCTCTCTCTCTCTCCCTTTTTTTTCCACATTCACAGAGCTCTTTGCTTGGTGATGAAGTAATAAAGGATTCTTAATGCTTTTTGTAAGACTTCTATTTGAAGACGTGTCTTTCATCCTTAGTTTTAAGTAGGTGATTTGGTTAGTGTCGGTGTTTTATGAATTTCGAATTTTAATCTTGACGATGGCTTGCTCGCAGTTTAGATACATAATGAAACTTCACGAATTTTGGAACTGTTTTAAATAAATAAATTGACAACTCTTCATCTTTTTTTTACGTTTCTACAATGTAAGTTATAGATAAAAATAAATTGTAATTGCGTTACAGATATGCATGTGAAAATGTACCTATCTGCGATTATTTTCAAGTTAATAATTCCTCATGGTTACTTTTAAATTTCATCTTGTAAGTTAAAAAAATCTTGTGCAGATTTTCTACTAATGTAAATATGAATTATAGGTGGTGACGGTTAACCGTTCTGTTTAACATATCTTCTTACAAGTTTGGAAACTAGACAGTTTGTGTTAGAAGTTCCAAGTTATGAATTGATGGACTTATTAGGTCTTTTTTTTTTTTCTTGTGAGTATCTTTGTGGGTTACAAGCTAGGTATTTCACGTGCTGTTTATAGTCAGTTCAGAACAAAAGTAAACGTTGCTATGTCTTTATTTATATAAAAATGGATGTATGTGGTATGTGGTATGTGTGTGTGTGTGTGTGTGTGTGTGTGTGTCAGCATAACTGAAACGCATTGAGCAATATCAACGAAACTTGGTATACATATGACTTACTCTCTAGAAATCAGCACTGTAGGGGTAAGACATCAATGACTTCAAGGGGGGTGGGGGGTGGGAAGGAGAGGAAGAGAGAGTAGAGGGGGTGTTAGCGAGGAGAAAGATGAAAATAGTATGAGAGAGAGAGCGAGAGAGAGTTTATTGGTTGTCATTCAGAGTTAGCCCAGGCAATGCCAGGTTGATCAGCTAGTCTTGAATAAAAGAGATAGCAGTGGTTTTGTGGTGTAATCTCTCACCCTTGCCTGCTTTTGACTCTGGTTGTCCCGCATTTTTCTTCTGAAATCACAGCATCTTGCAAGCACACTTGAAATCATTGTCAGAACAGTGAAGCATTTTCTACGCCACTAAATGTTCAGGGAAGAGCAGGAGAAAACTGTCAGTGGACCTTACATTTAGACATGCCGTCGTCCCCTCTGGGGCCAGCAATCTTATTTATTACACCGGCTAGAAAAGTATGTAGAGTGAAGATGCCTCAGTCTGAGGTTCTAGGATCGAGATTTGCCATCTCTGAAGTAGCAAATCATATTTAGAATTGAATTGGGCTTCCTCCTTATTAACGCATGATGATAATGAAGTAACAGCATTTTTTTTTAATGTGCATGAAAAGAAATTTTGAAAGAAGGTGAAAAGTTTAATTAAATCTTCATAGTTTCATTTGGGAATAAGCAGAGGAACAAAACGTGTTAACACCACTTTCTGATGAATAAAATGCTCACAATTCTTGTTAAGAATGAATTGAACCTCACCCTCGTTTCAGTCTAGTAGTAAAACACTTAACGAATGAAATCTGCTAAAGGTTCGGGCGATTATGTCCCCCATCCTAGGAAATATTCATGAAGCTGTCAAAACCAAAATAAAAACTTGGAAAAAGAACCATGTTTGCTGCGGGCCAGGTGGAAGAAACGTTAGCATCTAAAATATTCTGTATAGTTATTTAGTCTGGAGAAATTAAACCTTTTGCCTCTCGTGTTTACATGTAGCTGTGCGTTACGTTAGAAAATATAAGTTCCGATCGCAAGGCGCATTCAAAAGTCAATTAAGCAGGCTTGCCGCGGCGTGCTCATATAAGAGGCCGAGTAAATAAACTGGTATACCCAATAAATTCTACAGGGAATTAAACAGCTATCTTTTGGTATATTCGATATGAAATATATACTTGGCCATGAGCTGTTGAATAAGAAAAAATTGTAGCTTGGCCATGCAACGTTTTATTGAAGAAAAAGATGAACAAAAACAAAGGTAGAAGAAGCAGCAGAGAGAGAAAAAGCAATCGTGCAATGTTAATTTCATCAGGGGAAACAAGCTTGGCTATTAACATGGTCCGTTAAATACCAGCGTTGGGGTACGTTCAGTTGGGGAAAAAGCAGCCATACGTTGACAAGGACGGAAAGCGCTCTGCTCCCCACCCTCTGAACGCGAGGAATATAAGTGATATGATAAGTGATTTCGCCTCTCCACTCTCTTTGTTGCGCTGAATCGGCATAAATTCTGAGTTTATTAACCCGTCGGGGAAAAGGGATCTATAGTTTTATGGGTTTGTTTTTTAAGGTGAATTTTTGTGTCGAGGGGAGACAAGACATAATGAATATCGACTCGGAATGAGGCCTCTTGAGTGGGAAATGTGGCCGGATATTGACTCAAGTCTTTACTTCCCCTTTCGAAGAGGAAAGTAAAAGGGCCAAAGGGAGACACGGAGAGGGGAGGGGAGGGGAGGGTAGGTGGGCTCTTCTTCCCCTTCCGCATGGGTTGACCTGATTTGTATCCATTCCTTGTTCCCGGCCTCATTCCCATCCCTCCCACACAAACACCCGCGCACCTCCTATAGGATCCTTTTAACCTTGGGAAGTGAATGCAGGTGTAGAGCTGCGAGAGAGCGAGAAGAGATAGAGAGCGAGCAGATAGAGAGGGGAGGATAGAGAGAGAAGAGAGCTGGTTTCAGTAGTAAAGTAGAAAGATCTGTGTCTATAAATGAATTTTATATATATATATATATATATAATATATATATATATATATATATATATATATAAATTTTTATCATATCACCGTGATTCATAAACAAGCATTAAGCAACAAACGTCCTTTAATATCTAATCCGCTCACCTACCATTACATATTAAAAGGACATCTGTAGCTCAATGCATACATACATACATACATACATACATACATACATACTATATATTATACATACATATATATTATATATATATTATATAGATATATATATATATATATATATATATATTGAGAAGGAGGATTGGCAGTACAACCCCTCCCCCAGCCTCTCTCTCTTCTCTCCTCTCTCTCCTCTCTCTCGCTCTCTCTCCCTCTCTCTCTGCTCTCTCTCTCTCTCTCTCGTCTCTCTCTCTCTCTCTCTCTGTATTGTGTTAGCGATTGGGACGTCGGTATTGAAGTTATTTTGATCTTTGGGGGGAATAAAGCTTCGGTATTTTTTTTTTTTTTTTTTCTTTTATATTGGGCGTTGTTGATTGTTGCTTAAATAGGCCAGCTGTATTTGATTTATATTTGGATATCATTTCATTCTAATATCAAAGTTCAAGGGTGAATAATCATAAACAGGTTCATGTGAAAAAGTTATTCCAAAACACATTGAAGGACACTGCATTTATGCCGCTGCCTTTTTCATGTGTGAAATAATGCGGAGTGTCATATATATATATATATATATATATATATATATATATATATATATATATATATATATAATCAGGATTAACCCAGAATTTCGCATGGCAGATTGACTGGTGTTAGTTTTCCCAGTGTGGGCAGAAAAAAAGAGCGTATAGAATGTTATGACGCAGGTTTAGATACTTTATGGTCAGTACCTGTTATTTGATAGCCTACACCCACCTATGACTGCTTGATTAGCATTCGCAGTTTAATTGGATCGCTGCTTTGTGTCACGTGAAAGTCTTTTGCAAATCTCTCCTTGGCAATTATGAGTTTTTGGATCCTTCAAAATCCTGTGACGTCATAATTTTATATAATTCAAGTCTACATAGTATATATTACTGATCGTGATACGGTCATCTTGAATGGTGTAGGGAAATGAGTGGATTTTATCAAACATTATCACATCTAACATGGAAACCTTGCGAAGCTTTGGGGTTGTAATTGACATTATCCTTCGATACAGTTTCTCATCAAAACTTATAATGCGGTTTGGGACTTGCTTATGATAATACTTCCGTCAACTCAGATACGATCTGCCCGTGGTCAAGGATTATTTTGATGAGTTTTGGTTTACTTCTGCCTATGTTCCATTTCAGATAGACCTAACTCACTCACAGCCTCCACTCACGTTTCAGATTCCCTCTCCTCATTTTCATTATCTTTGTGACTCTCGCTTGCTGTGTTTTGGAGATTTCTTTTGATCCCTCAATACAAGGGGTTCGCGCCTCAGTGGCGTGATCGGTATGGTCTTGACCTGCCCCCTCGCGAGGTGGCCGCGAGTTCGATTTTCGGCCATTCCATTGAGGGATGAGAGGTGTGTATTTCTGGCGATAGAAGTTCACTCTCGACTTGGTTCGGAAGTCACGTAAAGCCGTTGGTCCCGTTGCTGACTAACCACTGATTCCATGCATCATCAAAACACTATACAAACAAACAAACTACGAGTGGTCCGAGTAACTACATGTAATATGATTACTCAAGAGATCACAGGGAACTCAAATCTTGCTTTTCTTATGTTATTGGATGCGTTTTTCGATGCAAAGACTTGAACTGCGACATTAAGGTAATAAATGGTGATAACTAACATACCTTTCACCTCAGGCATCGATCAACGGTTACGAAGTCTAGTTCCAGTACATATCCAGGGTGCTGCCTAAAAGGTTAGGATGTATTGGAATCCATGGCTTTTGTTTTTATGGACACCAGATTGGCTAAATGTTGGAACTTGACCCTATCCTGCTATCGAGTAGCAGGGCCGCAGTGGAAAGACACTGATCTTCAATAGTTTTCTCTTATTGTGACCTTTGATCATTCGTTTTACTCATTTTTTTTATTAATAATTTCAGGCAATTGTCAAAAAAAGATAAAAATAAATGTATACTTATGACTAGAAATTTACTTTGGTGGCTCCTCGCTTTCAAGTTCTCTTCACCATTTAAATATTCGGGATCTATCTCAGTTATGGCCGTTCTTTAATAATCATAAATTTATCCCCATATATAAAGCAAACTAGTAAAGTTAACAGTTGTTAGGTGTGCTTGGTATTTTATATATATATATTATATATATATATATATATATATATATATATAGATATATATATATATGCATACACACTACATATAAGTAGACAAATTCTACGAAGTCAAGAGAATGAATTTATCATTACGTATTCATCACGTCCCATAATTCTAGTGATTCTGTTATGCATCTATCTATTATTATATATAAATATTAATATATATATATATATAATATTATTTATTATATCGGTATATATTGATTATATATATATTGTATATACATGGGTTTGTCCATAACAGTCCCAGTACCATTACAGTATTTATTCCCCAGAATGTTACTGGAACTTTATGGACACCATGTATATATATAGTATATATATATATATATATATAGATATATATATATATATATATATTTATATATATATAATGTCTGTGTGTGTGTGTGTTAGATATATATTATATTATGATCCATGTACGTTCAACTCGACTTTCGCTGCATCGTTTGTTGAAGTGAGACCGGTTTGGTTTGTTCCCCCTGGGCCGATTATTGAGTTGCTTCCGCGTGCCGGAGTCTCTGTCGTTGACAGTTTTGAATCATTACTCATTGTCAGGGCTCGATCGCTTTTCTCCCACACTCGGGCAACTTTTCGAGCCGTTTCCTTTTTTTTTCTTTTTGTGTTTTTTTTAAGTTTTTGTCTTTTTTTTTTCGTGTTTTTTCGCTTTCTTTGTGTTGTGTTTTTCCTTTTTATGTTACGCTTTTTCTTGCCTGGGAAGTGTCTTTCTTTTGCTTACTGTGATATGAATCGTCCTCTTCTCTCTCTCTTTCTTCTCTCTCTCTCTCTCTCTCTCTCTCTCTCTCTCTAATGGGTTTATTTCTCTCTCTCTCTCTAATGGGTTTAATTTTTCTCTCTCTCTCCCGTCCCTCATTTTCTTTTATGGGTTTAATTTCTCTCTCTCTCTCTCTCTCTCTCTCTCTCTCTCTCTCTCTCGTAGTAGCCATCTTGCTTGGTGAGACGTACCCGCGTGAAGTTTTGATTAATCAACAGATATCACAAGTTTAACATACGACTAGAATTTGAGAAATATCTAGAAGTGTTCGTGAACTATCGGTGATAAGATTAGTGTGAAAATAGTAGGATAAAGCGTCTTCTAAGTTAGTTTATCAGTGTAATACTATAAATCAGAACAAGATGGCAGTAAGTTCCAACTGCGGGAAGAAGGTGGCGTAATTTGGCGTGTTTAGCAGATTCGCAATACGATGAGGTAGCAGGAAGGGAACTGGCATTTCTCATCTATGAAATCACGAACAGTCCTAACCAAAAAGATACAAAAGCATTCATAGATATATTAGAAGGATATAATCCTTCAAACTGGAACAAATCTAATGAAAACATCTTGAAAATAATTGAAGAAGTTCCAAATAAAATCCAAGTGGTCAAGAGACTCATAAAGAAAATATACATAAACCAACATATTCGACAAAGAAATGAATAAGGTGAATCTTGTGAATATCCTAATTGATGCATTAGGAAAAAGAATGCCAAAAGCATGCAAACTGTGTAGGTTTGGTATAGCATAGTCAATCCACAAACCTAATCAGAAAATGTTGCTGCATGCAACATTCCGACCCATCCACAGTGTGCTGAGGTAATACAAGATTTGAGAAAAGATACAAGAATTTTTTGTTCAACATGTCTATCATGGATACAATGTTATTAAATCAAGATTGAATGTACAAATAGTTGAGGATGAAGAAGAAGAGGAAGAGGAAGAAGAAGAAGAAAAAGAAGAAGAGGAAAACGGAAGAGAAGTAAACAAAAATGAAATGACAGAAAAAAAAATAGGAAACAAACAAAGAACAAGATAAAAAAGTATGGATGCAGAGATACTCATTGATACTACATATGACGGTCAATAAAGCAGCATACCCTAACGAAGAAATAAAATTACGATATGACAACAGAAAAGCAATCCCGAAGAGGGCTCTACCCAGATCTATACAATGACGGAAAGAGGAAAAAATAGACAGAAAGACAAAATCTGCAACTTTTGAAAGAGGGAATTGCAGATTTGGAGAAAGATGTTACTACAAACATCCTAAGATATGTCAAAACTATGAAATATATGGTAAATGTGCATACTTAGTGGATATGGAATGATGATTGCAGAGATCTGCATCCAAAAATATGTAAAAACCTAAAGAAGGAAAAGGATGTAAGTTCGACAAAAATGCAAATATATGCACCCTGTAGCCATGAATCATAATCAAATAAATAACCAACCAAGTAATAAAATCCAAAATAAGAAAGAAACAAATAAAGAGAGAAATCAAGAATATCAGGTAAAAGAGAAAAGCAAACCACCAATGAGATATGCAGAGGTGTCAGCAAAAATTTCAAAGCATCAGCTCCGAAATTCTACTCAAGAGATAATAACTGTATTTATTATGCAAGAGGATATTGCAGAAACGGAGAAAAGTTTGCAGATTCAGACACAAATGAATAATTATGATGAATAAGAATCAAATATTATGGAAAAGTTGGATTTTTTAATGTCAGAATTTCTGGAAATGAAAAAAAGAACAACATACCAGAACAGGAAAGAGACATGGGAAAATCCTTATTACTACCAGTATTAAATGAAGGAGAAAACACGCAAACCATCATAGTGATGAATGCGCAGGGTTTAGTTACGAGTAACTCAGAATGTGAACTAATAGCGGTAGAATTTGAATCTGAAAAATTGATGAACATAGTAATATATAGACCTCCTAACTACTAAAGAGTTTGACTTAATAATTGAAAAATTGGATGATATATGTAGAAATCACAAGGACTGGACTATTCTCCTATCTGGTGACTTCAACTTTCCTTTCGTAGAATGGAAAGAACGAATAGGAGATTGTGGTTGTACTTATACATATAAAAAAGAGAGTAATAGTAGTGCAGAAGATAAGAGGCAATTTGAAAAGCTATTAGATATGCTACTAGAAATACACATTCAACAAATAAATCACCTGCCAACAAGAAAGGAAAATACTTTAGACCTAGTATTTGTGAACGAGATGAATTATGTTAAAGAAATAATAGTTTATAATGCGAGTATTTCAGACCATAATGTCATAGAATTAACGGTCCATTCCAAAGCAAGTGAAAATAGAGATAAGCAAGAAATGAAAAAGTGGGAAGGATATGGAAAATACAACTTCTACAGTAAAAAATATAAATGGTCAGAAATTCCAATGAAGAATTAAACAAAGATTGGGATAACATTTTCGTAAGTGATGACATAAGGGTAAATACGGAGATATTATATAAAATTGGAGAAAATAGTGGAAAATATATACCGAAGAAGAAAAGTAAACATCATTCATGCATACCAAGAGACAGAAGGATCTTGTTCCAGAAAATCAGAAAAGTGGAAAAAAGGTCTTGCAAAAGAAAAAAATGCATGGAAAGTTTATAGAAATAAAAAGTAGATAGAAAATGCAGAACAAAAGATTATACAATCAAAAGAAAATGAAAAACGGGACTTGGAAGAAAAAAACCCTATTAAATATCAAGCAAAACCCCAAACTATTATACTCATATGCGAAGAAGATGAATAAAGAAGAATAGAAATAGGCCCTCTGAGAATTGAAGGGAGATTAACGAATGAAAAAAAGGAAATTTGCAACATACTGGCAGAACGATATAAGAGAGAATTCACCCCTAGAATAGATAATGAAGATAATGATATAGAAGTAAGGGATGAAAATAGTGAATATTTAGCTGACATAGATATTAATGAAGCTGATATTGTGCAGGCTATAATGAAATTAAAAATGGAGCTGCTGCAGGGCCTGATGGAATTCCTGCTATTTTTGTTAAAGAAAGTAGTTCATTCTATCGCAAAGCCCCCCCCCCCCACCACCTTGCAATATTATTAAGACAAAGTGTAGATACAGGCAAGATTTATGATGAGCACAAATTCAGCATATATTACCCTACTTTCAAAAGTGGATCAAGACTAGAGGCAAGTAATTGATAGGCCTGTGAGTCTAACATCACATATTATGAAAGTGTATGAAAGGGTAATGAAGAAAAATATTATGAAACATTTAATAAAAAATAAAAAATATTTGTTTAATAAGGACAACATGGTTTCGTACCCGGAAAAAGTACACAAACCCAACTGTTAGTCCACCGTGAGAACATATTCAAAAATATGAAAAGCGGAAATGAAACAGATGGGGTTTGGTTTATTTAGACTTTGCAAAAGCTTTTGATAAAGTAGACCATAATATATTAGCGAAGAAAATTAGAAAACACAATATCGTGGATAAAACAAGGTAGGAAGATGGTTAAAAGAATTTTTACACAACAGAAACAGATAGTTATTGCAAACGACGAGAAATCGGATGAAGCCAAGGTAATATCCGGTGTGCCGCAAGGTACGGTGTTAGCTGCAATACTGTTTGTTATTATGATTGAAGACATAGACAATAATGTTAAGGATTCGGTAGTGAGTAGTTTCGCAGATGACACAAGAATAAGTAGAGAAATTACTTGTGATGAGATAGGAACGCTCTACAAAGAGACCTTAACAAGTATATGATTGGGCAGAGGTAAATAGGATGGTATTTAACTCTGATAAATTTGAATCCATAAATTATGGAGACATGAGAAAGAAAGCTATATGCATATAAGGGACCTAATAATGAGACCATCACAAATAAGGAAGCAGTTAAAGACCTTGGTGTGATGATGAATAGGGAACATGTTATGCAATGATCAAATAGCAACTCTGTTGGCAAAATGTAAAGCAAAAATGGGAATGTTGTTACGGCACTTCAAAACAAGAAAAGCTGGACACATGATTATGCTTTATAAAACATATGTTCGTAGTCCACTTGAATATTGCAATATGATATGGTACCCACACTATCAAAAGGATATTGCACAATAGAGAGTGTAACAAAGGTCCTTTACAGCTAGAATAGAAGAAGTTAAGGACCTAGACTACTGGGAAAGACTACAATTCTTAAAATTATATAGTCTAGAAAGGAGAAGAGAACGCTACATGATAATTCAGGCATGGAAACAGATAGAAGGAATAGCAGAAAATATCATGGAACTAAAAATATCAGAAAGAGCAAGCAGAGGTAGATTAATAGTGCCCAAAACTATACCAGGAAAAATAAGGAAAGCACACAGGACATTAATCCACTACGCACCAGCATCGATAATGCAGCGTCTATTCAATGGCGTTGCCCAGCTCATCTGAGGAATATATCAGGAGTGAGCGTAGATGTGTTTAAGAATAAGCTCGACCAAATATCTAAACTGCATCCCAGACCATCCAAGATTGGAAAGATGCAAAATATACCGGAAGTGTACTAGCAACTCTCTGGTAGACATTAGAGGTGCCTCACACTGAGGGACCTGGGGCAACCCGAACAAGATGTAAGGTCTGTAAGGTAAGGTAAGGTCTCTCTCTCTCTTTTATAGGTTTTATTTTTCTGTGGTTTTTGTGATTCTCTCTCTCTCTCTCTCTCTCTCTCTCTCTCTCTCTCTCTCTCTCTCTCTCTCTGGGTTTTATTTTTTTGTATTTCTTGTGATCTCTCTCTCTCTCTCTTTTATGGGTTTCTCCCTTTTATCTTTAGCCTCCGTGCTGTTTCTAACGGGAATATGCTTCAAGCTTTCGAACTCATTCAGACTGAACTCCATTCGTCAACTGCTCGTCAATTTCCTCCCATTTGAAGAGCAGGGACGTCGTAATGGAGAAGCTTAAAACGACAGCAATAGCAGTAGCAATAGCAGCAAATTGACAGCTGGGACGCATCACCCTTTTGCTTTCGCTGCCTGGTGAGCGTCCCTTTTTTTTTTTTTTTTTTCTGCTCGTGTAGCACTTTTAGTTTAGCGTTTGTGGAACATTCAGAAAGACGTTAGCTGCTTTTCTCTCTCTTCTTATCTTTCTCTGTGTTTTCGCTTCCTTTCTTTCTTTTTTCTGCTCTTGCGAGAGAAGGCCTGCTGGCATTTGGGGAAATGGTAAGAAGCAGGAAAAAAAAAAAAAAAAAAAAAAAAAAAAAAAAAAACCACGGGACATCGAATAGGTTGAGAGAGTGTTTTGAAAAAGATGTGAATGTGCAGACGTGTTTAGTAATTTTGTTTAACTTTCCATTAGCCTTTTGCATAACTGCGCATAAATAATAAACTCAGGCAGAATGGAAATATATATTTTTTTTATTCTACTTAATCTCATATCGTCTCTCTTAGGTTCATTATTGACAATGGGATTGGGCTTAATATCGGACAAAAGTCGCTATTAGCGCCTCAGTAGCGTTGTCGGTTTGTTCTTGGATTACCACCTCGGTGGCCGCGAATTCGATTCTCGGGCATTCCATTGAAGAGTCAGAGATGTGTATTTCTGGTGATAGAAGTTCACTCTCGACGTGGTTCGGAAGTCACGTAAACCTGATGGTTCCGTTGCTGAATAACCACTGGTTCCATGCAACGTAAAAACCCCTCAAAAACAAACAAACAAACAAAAAGTCGCAATTCTTTTAGTATTTTGAAAAAAATCCCATAGAGTAAACTAAACATATTTTATTCAGAGTACCAAAGAATATTGTATTTGGCAGCGAGCCATTATCTGACCTTAGGGTGCCACGCCAACGGTAAAGTAAAGTGATAGTACAGTTAAAAATGGAAAATTCCCTAAAGAACAGTATGATTGGTAAAACACAGAAATGATTGATTGATGCTCTTGCCTTCAAAATTCGGAATTCGGTATACACTCGAGTTTCCTGGCTCAATAGTAACCCAGCTCATCCCTGGGCGTTCATCATTTCCAGAAATGTTGGGTGGATGATTGATGGATGTATGGATATGTTTTGTTGGTTTCCACTCTCCTCTCCAGGGTCCCTGGCTACCTTGAGTTCTGCCTCTCTCTCTCTCTCTCTTGCTATATACAATATTTTTTTCAACTTTATTCCCACGGTTGTCAGCACTGTTGTATACACAACCCATTGCCAAATTCTCTCTCTCTCTCTCTCTCTCTCTCTCTCTCTCTCTCTCTCTCTCTCTCTCTCTCTCTCTCTCTCTCTTTCTCAAGTATGAATTCGTTCTTATTTGTTTCTTCTCTTGCGACTCATGTCCTTCTATTTCTTTCTTTCTAGTTCCGTTGTTCGTATTTCTCTCCTTTTGTCTTGCACTTCCTTTCTTTTTTAGCTTTGTTTCTCCTTAATTGATTTCTTATACATTTTTTAAAAATTGCTATTCAATTATTTTTAATCTTGTATTGTTATTTTAAGGTCCGTTTCACTTTTTTCATTTCCTCACATATTACGTCTTCTTATTTTTCCTCTGCTCTACAAATTTACTACATTTATTTCTTTTTATCTTATCTTTCCCCTTCTGTTACTATTTCGTTTTGTCCTTATTTGCTGCATTCCTTTGTTTGCCTGCGAAATCGCCAACCACAAGATGAGAGCTATCAAACACGGCAAGCTTTTCAATTTCAGATGTATCCAATGTCAGCCATATTGGTAACCGATAACCTCTCTTTAAAAGTCGGAGACCTTCCTTTTAAGCGTTTTTTTTTCAACTTTATTTATTTATTATTATTATTTTGTTATTATTACTCGACAGGTAAACACAGAAACGTATTCAGGGTTAATCTCCTCTTACTTTTAACGGTAATTGCTTAACGGCAAGTGAAGCTTTTCTTACCTCGAATAATTTGATGATTTTAAAGTTATGAAGGTTATATAAAGCGCTAATTTAGTGATGAAGTTATGACAGGTAAATGACATCTAAATTGACATCCGAATTTAGCGCCCTTAGTTTCGTAATATGTCTAGTTACTGCAGTCGTTCACAGAAATATAGTTAAGTGGCAGTGGATGTTGTTATTGTGATTAAATGTGATGTAGCACTGGCATTGAGTAAGTTATCGTTAGCATATATCACCACCCTCTGAATGTTTTCTTTTAAGAATTGACTGCTTCTCGTAGGAAATTCACTTTTTAACATTTTCCGAAGGCTTAACCCCATAGCTCCTGCATACGTAAGACTCATCACCAACTCCTCCCAAATTCTTGTTGTCCCCGCTTACTGGACTGCTCATCAGGGTGAGTTAGTGGTGTGGCGTGAGTCTTGATGAGCAGTCCAGTAGGCGGGGCTGACAAGAATTTGGGAGGAGTCGGCGATGAGTCTTACGTATGCAGCGTGCGGTGAAGCCTAGTGTAAACTCACCCTAAGAGGTGCAGGAATCGGAATGCTACTCAATGGACATTCTTGAACGGTCTTTCACAGACATAAGAAAAAAGAACAGTTAATAATAACTGCTTATTCAGAGAGTACAAGCTCCTTTGTTGCTCTTTGTTAGCGGATGGGAAAGGGCCGTGGAAAAGCCTAAAAAGGTCTGAAAAAGATGTATTGCATTCAGTTAAAAATACAGGAATTTTAGGATAAGATGTTTATGATTTGGTTATTAGACTGAAAATGTAGAAAATAAATAATGTGCGTGTTAAACGGTAAAAAAAATGATTTCTAACATAGAATATTTTATTTTTCGTTGGTGAAACAACGCTCTATTTGTACGTAAATTTAAGCACTTGCCTCGAGTAAGCTGGAGGTCGGATCACGCCTTGTTTTATTTAGCACAGGGCCTGATTGAACTGATAAATAAGTGTTCACGAACATAAACACTACTACATCGCTAAACTTGAAAATATGTGTAAGCAACAAAGCTGTTAGATATAACATTGAGGGCTTTAAAGAAGAGAATTTATGAATAGCTTTATCGGGAATGTGTATTTATTTGCTTAACGAACTCGGCTTTTCAGAAATAAATAAAAAAAAAAACGTCATGGAGGCTTGAGCATCATAATCAGTAGGACTTCGTGTTACTGATTATGATTATGTGTTACTGGCCTGTTCAGGTTCTTAATCATAAAAGTAAAAGTTGATTACAAAATCTAGGTAGTTGGTCTACTCAAATTGGGTCCCTTTTGGGCTCTTGTCCTCTCTCCTTCGACGGCCCAGTGACTCTTCCATTCCCACGGAAGCTCAAGCAAAGGCAATGTATTTTGGTATGTTTGCTTTATTTCTTTTATGGTATAAATTTGAGGTTTGAATTGGTAATGTGTACTGAATTTTTATAAGATCGCCAGTAGTACAAGTATTTCGAAGTTCAGCCACTGTGACGGAATTTCATTGAGACCGCCGATAACGTCACATCTTTTTCAATTAAATGTTTTGATAAAATTCCCCCAAAATATGACGCCATCCTCTCTCAGATATATATATCCTTGGCTCGCGACCTGGGAAGAAAGTGCCCTCTCGAAGCCAGAACCTCTCGCTCAAGTGTCGTTGCCGACCGCTCCTCAGATGTGGAAATCTTCGATAAATTTGATATTTTTGCTGCAGAATCTGTGGTGGTTCCTTTTGGTAGGAGTGAAAGGGGTGAACGAGATACGGTTGGTGGCCGAGTGTAAAGTTGAGTGATTGGCGATATCCTCAGCGCTAGTTTTTATGAATTGGATTTTTCCTCGGTCAGAAAATGATAAAATCTCCTTTTCATACCCAATTCGCTCTACCTCGGAATTGATACATTAATGTTGGCCGAGTCGATAACCTCACTGAAGACCTGATTTCTCCTCAGTCCGCTGGGAGCTGGTTCGGACCCACGAGAGGAAGAAATAATCATCAACTAAAACATTTCCCCTTCGGTTAACATATATGAAAATATATTAATTCCGAGGTAGAGCGAATCGGATATTAATGGACATTTGTAGCTTAATGCATGTGTATGGATCACGGTGATGTGATAAATTCACATACACACACACACACACACACACACACACATATATATATTATATTATATATATATATATATATAGTATATATATATATATATATAATATATATATATAAATGTATATATATATATATATATATATATAAATATATATTATAAATATAAAATATATATTATATATACATATATATATATATATATATATATGAATAACTTGATCACGAAGTAGTATATAAAACGTGATGCTTTGTATAAATAAAGTTTTTTGCCAGGAAGGAAAAAATGAAAAAGCCTTAGTAAAGGGTCCGAACAGGACCGAAAGTACTTGGCTATCTCACTTTTTCATTTTTTCCTTCGTGGCAAAAAACCTTTATATATATATATATATATATATATATATATATATATATATATATACACATTTGTGTGCGCGTGTATTTATATAGGTATAATTTATAACATTGAAAGATAAATATTACCACTTTTAAATCGAAGCCTATGTGACATTGCAATCCTTCCGTTTCTGTAGATCATCAGGGGTTGGAAAAGCAATCACTTCGGAGTGAGACAAATCAGTGAGAGCTGCTAAGATTCGTTCCAAATGTTTTCCCTGCCACTTTCATGGCAGCACTGCTTCGTCACTTCTAGGTGTTTGCTGCTCAGATGGCCAGGAACGTCATTTGCATTCTAGGGATGTATTGTAATATAATATTTAATCAAATTTTATTGTAAGATATTGAATTTACACGATTATGGTTTCAGGTTGCCATGCAGTTGTGTTTGAGCTAATACGGTGTTGTGTAGTGGTTTAGTTTTCAGTTGTCGGGATTATCGGACATATATAGTTGTAGTTAGACGAAGTTTTGGTCTGTAATCCGGTATATTTAGAAATTATTAAAGGAACATCATGTTTCTCTTCCGTGAAACTTGTTAGCTGCCGACGCTTTAAGAGAGTTCGTTTGTTCTTAGGTTTTTTAGAGATTGAAAACGTTGTGTTTGATTTTTCTTTGTATTTTCTCCCCTCCCCCATACATATATATATATATATATATATATATATATTATATATATATATACATTCATACATACATATATGTATATATATATATATATATATATATATATATAATATATATATATATATATATATATATTCGTTAAAAGCAATTGCTTTAGTGGCATCAATAAGTTTCTTGCGGTATCTTCATACCGACGAAGTTTTTTCCGATTCTCGTTCGTCAATTTCTGGTGAAAAATACGCAGACTTCCTTCTTCCATTTATTGAATTTTGTCACGACAACTGTTTCGCCTTATGGCATTACTACTGACTTACAATCTGACCTTTCGGCCTATTTATTTCATCGTATGGGAGGTATGACCTTGAGGTATGGGTACTGGTTAGTCTAGGGATTAACAGCTTAAGGGCGTTGTTTTGGATACAAAGAACATAAGGACATATGTATTAGGGCTTGTGCCTTGTATGATAAGGCGCCCTATGAGGTAATGTTAGACTAGCGATAATCTTACGCTAAGTCGGTTGGTATTGCACTTCCATCTTCAATGGAGTTGTCTGGGGTTTTGTAGATCATTTACGAAGTCGGTATTATCTTGTTTGTTATTACGACGATGTGTTAAACTCATGGTGAGGAGGTTTCTTGTAGAAAACACGAAATATAAAACTATATGTATTATTCTGAAGTTTTACATGTGAAGATCAGATATGATTGTACAAGTCTTCTAATAACGATAGCTTGATCGCTTCTGCCAATGATGATGGCTAATCCTATTCCTCTACATGATAAAGCCTTAGGTAAAGAGGTACAGGTCTTCTAATGACGATAGCTAACTCTGTTCTCTCTGTCTACCATCTCTGTTACAAGTTATGAAGGAACAGACAGTAGTTCGAACATATGAACATACATACAAATGACATAGTTTCATACGAACACACAATCAAATGAGACACGCTACAGATCACGTAGGCCGTTTGAATTATAGGTCGGGGTAGTTGTCTCAAGCAGGGAGCTTGGACTGTTTCAAAACAAATGAATGACCACAGATGACGGCATGTCAACTTAGCCTACATACTTATTGTATACGTCATCTTTAGCGTCTCTAGTCTGATCACATTCCTGCAAGCAATCTTTTATATATATGGACTAACATTCCATATTTTTATTATGTAAACACTTACATTAGCTCGGTCAGCTACCAAAACCAGCTACTGAATATTACTCAAACTTGACTTGCATTTGACTTATAGGAGTGTGATACAGACACTATGTGAAATATATATATAATGATATTTTAAATTAAAAAGTTAAATAAAAAAAATCATGGTGGTTAACATGGAACTTGATTCAAGTAATCAAAATATAAAACAACAATGATATTGGTAAATAATAGTGATCACGGAATATATAATGATACAGTTTTTCACTTCATCTCATTAAGACACATATGCTACAGAAAATACTAATGTACTCTGACAATTGCATAGAATGAAGACTAACATGATAAAAATCATATTTTAACTGTAAAAAATTTCATTATGAATTGATAAAATTATTAATGTTTATGCTGATTGATTCGTTGATTTTTATGCAAAATGTTATATATCTGATACATTAATCAATATACTAACTCATATAACTGCAGATATTGGTAAGATAAAAGGTAACAGATTGATTATAGGCTACCTGATTTGTTTATACATATGTATATGGATTCATATAATTATGATTAATATATGTGCACATTAAATAGATTCCTATTGCGTACACGCAAAGATATATTTCGATTCCGTTATTTATGATCATTTATATATAGATTCCTATTGCGTACACGCAAAGATATATTTCGACTCTGTTATTTATGATCAATTATATATAGGATACATGATACTTTATATATATATAGGATACATGACCGAGGTTATACTACTTCACATGCAACTAGCTTTCGAACAACTTTTCGTCCATTACACAGTTCCAGACAACCACCTATGACCCAATGAAACGGCCTATTTTCACAGGGTTAAAACAGGGGAAAATTTGCCTGGGCGGGTCCAACGTTCTATTTTGCGCTCATACTTATTCTCTGCATCCTAAGCTACACGATTACGTTCGCGATGAATAAAAAAACATCCCCAGCACGAGTCCTTCGCCAGCAAAGTAGAGTTGAATATCCTTCGGGTCGTAATTGTCGGAAGTATGTCCCATTCGTAGTCAAGATTCGACAGCCGCCAGAGCATTCCGCATTAAAACGAGATTAACGACGAGATACGGTGTCGGTCGAAGAAGTCCATGAAATTCCTTTCACATTGTAGGCGGTTGTTACTTGACTGTAGTCGTCCGCTGCGACGAACGATTTTTTGAAGTTGCGATGTGAAACTCTCGTACTGCAGGATACTGTAACCAGGTTCCATTAATCAGCCTGCAAGTGAAATTATACTTGTCACAAGGGCAAAGTAAATTCAGACGACATCCAAATACAGGGGAGGGAAGAGAGCCATTTAGACCCGACTTAACCCACATGAATTCGCTGATATTTTGGAATTCAAAAGAGTCCGCTGTACAAACTTTTTTATCCATGGCATTAATAATGAGTGAACCTATCCAGGTCTATGAGGACTGTAAAAATATCCATAATTATAAAAATAAACAGATATCAATACAAATCCCAAAGAAAATTCGATATTACTGGTAGTAAGTTACTAGACAAAGAAGTGTGAAACGGAGCTATTTGTAAGATTGCCAGGCAACATAAGAGTCAAAGAGAAGATTAATCATGATTCTATGTGCCCTAACAAAAGTTTCATATTCAATTTTCTCGTGCGCATCCTCTGAGGTTAACTTTTAAAACATTATTAATAGGTAGGAGATGCAACGAAAACCCACTATGTAACTAATTTCTATATAAACTTTGGGTTTTTCAAGAAAATGTAACATTTTCCATGAATGTGATTTACCCTGGATTGTAATAAGCTAATGTTGCAAGTAAATAATCCATATCCATATCGTGATACTTCTAAATGTCTATGAGGTTCAGAAAAAATTAATTCATTTTGATGTTATAGAAATTCTATTTCCTTATTTTGTTTATTAATTTTAAAATGATTGCAACTCCTTAGCTAAAGTTTTTGCATTGCGGCACACCGATAGACACTTGTACCTAACGTCTGCCTTGCCCATGAGAAGTTCGGGCTAGGCAGTCCTTTCTCCAGTCAATCTGCTTTTGCAAGCAGAGACGACACACAGATGAAGCCTGTGTAAGCAGATTATTGAGGTTAAAAGGAACAAATGATGATACGGCAATGATGACGTCGTCACTTGGCAGGAGATTGCTCTCAGCCAGCTAAGAGTTACGTTACTTGCTGCAATAAATACGACTTTAGGATAAATTTATTATCTTTTAATACTCGACCCACACGAAAAGAATGTCTGAAAAAAAAAAAAAACAGTACCAAAATTGAACAATATATTAGTTTCATGTTGGAAAACTGCATGATTATGTTAAATTAAATATACCTTATTCAACTAATGAAAAAGGTTTCCATACAAATTCTATATATTATTAGCCCTGTATAAGATTCATATAGGATTATTTCATAGATAACATTTTCACTTCTAGACTTCCTGACTTTAAAATCTCTTTTATTTTATTTTATTTATTTATTTATTTATTTTATTATTATTATTCTTATTATTATTTTTTTTTTTCTTTTTTACATTGACTACGAATATAAATCACCGGGACAGACAATATGTCAGTAGGTTTTGATATGTGTTTGAACTTTTAGCTTATTTGTCATTACTAAAGCGTTAAGTTAGAGTTCAAATCTTTACGCATATATATTTGGATATTTAATTATCTATGGTTACGTTTTGCTTATTGATTTTATCGTGATTCCTTTTTATTATAATTTGTAACCCTTCCGACTTCTTACGGAGTGTATTATATTGACTCCACTTGTATCCATAATTATTTTATTTTTTTATATTTATTTATTTATATATTTTTTTTTATATATATTTGATAAATTAATGGTTGGCTTGAATATGTGGAAAAGTGTTCTAGCGGCGTACCGTATAAGGCTACTTGCGGTATCATTTCTACAGATACGAGATATGAATGATAAAGGTATTTAAAACCGCGAGAACCGCTATACCTAATCCAGTTCGGATCCAACATCACGAGTTGTAACTCGTAAGACATTGACACTTCCTATTTAATTATCAGTTATTCTACCAAACCGATTGACTCTGGGTGATAAAATATATTATTTGGTTTTCTTAATGGAAAGGAATTCACACAACGTGTTAAGGAGATTATTATTGATTTACACCACCCGAGTCACAGATTATTATGTGTTGAATTCCATATTTACTGATTTAGCACTCATAAATATTCCTAACGCACTCAATTGCGGTGTTTGTTTTTAGTGCTATTAATTCTATATAACGTGTCAAGGAACTATTAACACTAAGAAGTGTTTATTCCCTCTGTCAGACTCGTAATTCTGTTAATAATTCTACGTATATTCTTTCAAGGATTGATTTGGCACAGGATAGGCCCTTAACTGACAGGTGTCTTAGTGTCCCTTGTTTTCATGACACGTGTTACCAATCAGTTATGTGCTTTTTATATCTGTAAGCATTGTAGGCCAGTAAAACAGTGATTTGGCTTTCTGTGACATAGGAGGGAACCCTGGATGACGGAATGCAACCAGTTTATGACGATTGGTATGAGAGAGATTATTACTACTACCTGGTCGTTAGTCCTCTGCTGTGTTCTTCGGGTTTTCCTCGTCACAGACCTACATAGAACATTACATTTGATTACATTATTCTGATACACATACTATAAATATACTTTTGCTTTAGGGTTTCTGCTCGAAGTGTTTATTGTTTTTGCCTAGCCACTGACCCTGTTTCCGTTTCGAAGTGTTTATTGTTTGGTGTTTTATTGTTTTGCTTATCGCTGTTGACATTTGCTTTGTTCAGTTTGTAACAGTTCTGCGCTCCGACCCAGATATTCAATGCTCGCGATCTCTTGGGTTAAGGAATTTTCTTGTTTAGATACGGTTTTAACAATAGGCACGGATGTTTCTATATCTTTTAGTCCAATTAATGGTTCTTTGCTGTATGGTGCGGGATTGCGGGATAATGCGTCAGCTATGATATTTGCTTCCCAGGTAGATATCTTATCTTGGCTCCAATAACCTGAATGATCATTTGTCACCGAGTTCCTTTTGGACTGTGATTAAAGCCTTTGAAAAAAACTCGGTAAAGGACTCATGTTCAGTAAGGACTTTATCAGGATAGCCATAGATTATGAACTTAAAATGTACTAGTGAGTTTAAAGATACCTAGCCCTTCCTTGCCTATTACTGTATATTTACTTTCAGAGGGCTTTAGTTTACGTGAATAAAAAGCTATAGGGAAGAACTGTTTATCATATTACTGAAGTAGTACCCCTCTTACCCCTTGTCTGAGGCGTCTGTTGCAATAAAAAAATTCCTTATTTAAATCAGGATTTTTAAGTTAGGTAAGCTGCATTTTCCGCTTTTAAGATATCGAACGCCTGTTGATGCTTTTCAGACCATAATAAATCTACGTTCTTCTTCGTAAGATCTGTTAAAGGAGCTGTCATGATTGAAGAGTTACATATTTATACGATTGTAATACCCACTACAGCGCAAAAGTGCTGTATCCCCCCTTTTACGTTAATAAGTACCGGAAAGTTATGAATAGCCGACACCTTACCATGGACTACTTTTAAGACCTTGACCAGACACATAAAACCTAGATAAACATGTTCGGTTTTAAAAAACTAACATTTAGATATTTTACTCTGAGATTATTTGTCTTTGTCTCTGTGCACTAGACTCTACTTTATGTGAATGTACTTCTAAGGTATTAGAAAAGATTACAAGACATCCATATAGGCATGTAGGGTATCCCTTAAAAGTCTCCAAACACTATATTATAATTGGGCGCAACGTAAGCCGGAGGCATACGTAAAAATTTATAATGTCCCGAGTGTGCTGGTGAAAACGGTGTATGAGGTACAATCACTTAGGTAATGGTATCTGGTAAAAGCATTTAAGTAAGTCCAAGTTGGTGAAAAAAATTTATTCTAACCTAACAGAGATAAGATGTCGTCGGTACATCGCACTGGAAACTATCGGGAGTCGTTTCCTTGTTTAAGCGACAGAATCTACGCAGATACGCGAAATCCGATCTTTTATGGCATGACATTTGAGGGAAAAATTATATGGGCTTATTTGATTTCCTAATGACTCCTATTACTAACATTTTTCAACTTCGTCATTTATCTCTATTTTGAAATTTCATTGAGAGTCTATGCGAAGGTACGTATATAGCTTTATGTTTGTCCTTAGACCGTATTTTGTTTTCAATGACATCCGTTTTTCTCCCGAGATCACTCGCTAGTGGAGAAACTTCCTGGTATTCAGGTAGAAGATAAAAAAAAATTCTGCTGAATCACCTCTGCTTGAATGACTTTACGGATATTACTTTAGATAGATTATCAGAGAGATTCATCCACGACTGGTTGGGCGTGATTAAAAATTAGCAACAATAAAAAATGCGATATTTATAACTTCCGTATCCACGATATGTATACTTTTAGGGCTTTGTTCGCGGAAATCGTTATATTTCAGAGTATCGGGAAGGATTAAAATTTCATTTCCCAGCAAAGTCTTTTTACACGCACTAAGACATTCGAGGGTGCATGCTTCTCGAAATTTTGCGTGCAAAGTGCGTACTGCGGTTTGTGGGAGAATTCTGTTGGGTCATTTGAACAATGTTACGATTTATGAGACAAATGTATAGTTCCTTTATATAAGTTATTATTTGATTAACTGTCTCATTTTTGTTCAAACGGATTTTAATATGTTTGAAGGTTATAGGATTTCCCTTTGATAAACACGCCTTATTTTGCAGGATGTAAAGTTAATATTTTGTACCCCTACCCCTAGATGAATCTTACAATTACACTAGATACAGATCAATGTTTTTTTATAACTATAGAAGTATCTGTAAACGCTCGCTTATCCGGACTTCTCATTAGGGAAGTTCGAACAACAGACGGTGAGTCCGTAAATACAGGATATTTCGTGTACTAAAGGAATAAACAAGATATTCTAATTTTTACGGCGCGTACAGTCGGGCTTTATCCACCACTACTTATAATAACTTACGTATTAAAAAAAACGAAAACCTGCTCTGATTACTTTATACGGTCGTGTGTTTCATAGGGAAAATCCTTTTTAATTCAAAAAGATATCGGTATGTATGAACCAACATCGTTTTTCTTTTCCCCACTCTGCTAGAGTCGCTTATTGTATGGAATTTGCTATGCTTTGAACACTTCGGCAGTTTTTGACTGACCTTGACCGCTGACTAGGTGACACAGTCACCGAGTTTGCTTGTTTGATTCTGAACGGGCTACTGTTTCTTTTTTTTTTTTTTTTTTTTTTTTTTTTTTTTTTTTTTTTTTTTTTTTTTTTTTTGTAATAATTAGATCCTTCTCTTTATTACCATCGGCAACGTATTGTGTGTTTTTAGCATTATGTTGCTGGTTACGTATAAAGCAATGAATGACGAACTATTAGGAACTGAGCGATTACTAATAAGACAAGTTATCACTACTGCATTCAATATTAACTGTTTGTACTTCATTCTTTGCTAAAATTTGAAAATTAGTGAGGGATCCTGGTCAGCGCATTTAGCCTGATGAAAGTTTTTTACAGACATGTTATTCCTTGCAATCCAGCCATATTTTTAAAAGTTAAGTTGAGTCATTGAGGTTCGATATTTTATATAACTCAAAAAACTCAAGGCTAAAACTGCGATCGGGACTTTGCAAAGGAGCATTTATTGTCATGACCCGAAATAGTGTTACCTCTAATTTATCTAGATTTGTATGGGTGTTCCACTTGTTTTTGTGTGTTTTCTAATCACTACGGTGCTTAACGACCCTATCCATGCATCTGTATAAATACAGACGTCCACTGCGTAAACGCATATTCACTGTTTAATATGATTTGTTACGTAAGGGATTAATAATCACCCAAAATGATAAAATTAACATAGTATATGATTATGATATTTCAGTAGAACTTCTGGAAACAGACACTCAAAGATAAAACTCGCAGTAGCGAAATCTCAATGATGTTGATAATTTCTGTAAAAAAGTAAGATTAAGAATGTCTCGTAACTTCAGCCACAGGAATAACGAAATTCGACCTGCAAAGGAAACACTCAAAGTTACTCCAAATGAATAAAAAATTGTACTTAGCTTGCTTTTGTGGGAAGTCACGGTGTTCCGATAACGACACACGGCCTTGGTCCTCCTTCTCTATTTAGCGGATGACCTGGTTTGGCTTCAGTTTCCCCCGTGCGCGTTGTTTCGATGATTCGAGCCCTTGAAAATCCGATGCTGCAGACGCATTCGGTTTGTTTCTTGGAGTGCCGGAAACGCTCACTAACGATGTTTTCTTGAATGATTCTAATGAGAGACGAAGCTTGCGTTGTCGTAGGAAAAGGACACGTCGGTTTTTTGTTTCTTGAAGTTATTCACTAATGATGATACTAAGTTGCTTGAAGAATCTCTTGCTTTCGTCGTCGTTAAAGAGTTCTTGTTGTTTTCTGAAGTCGCTCACTAACGATGATACTATGTTGCTTGAAGAATCTGCTGCTTCCGTCGTCGTTGACTTCTTATGATACATGATTTATTATTCTGGTTTTTCTTTCGTAGGACGTTGTAGAGTTCTTCTGGTACGCTGGCCACCAATATTAGGGCTTGTGCCTTGTATGATAAGGCGCCCTATGAGGTAATGTTAGACTAGCGATAATCTTACGCTAAGTCGGTTGGTATTGCACTTCCATCTTCAATGGAGTGTCTGGGGGTTTGTAGATCATTTACGAAGTCGGTATTATCTTGTTTGTTATTACGACGATGTGTTAAACTCATGGTGAGGAGGTTCTTGTAGAAAACACGAAATATAAAACTATATGTATTATTCTGAAGTTTTACATGGTGAAGATCAGATATGATTGTACAAGTCTTCTAATAACGATAGCTTGATCGCTTCTGCCAATGATGATGGCTAATCCTATTCCTCTACATGATAAAGCTTAGGTAAAGAGGTACAGGTCTTCTAATGACGATAGCTAACTCTGTTCTCTCTATCTACCATCTCTGTTACAAGTTATGAAGGAACAGACAGTAGTTCGAACATATGAACATACATACAAATGACATAGTTTCATACGAACACACAATCAAATGAGACACGCTACAGATCACGTAGGCCGTTTGAATTATAGGTCGGGGTAGTTGTCTCAAGCAGGGAGCTTGGACTGTTTCAAAACAAATGAATGACCACAGATGACGGCATGTCAACTTAGCCTACATACTTATTGTATACGTCATCTTTAGCGTCTCTAGTCTGATCACATTCCTGCAAGCAATCTTTTATATATATGGACTAACATTCCATATTTTTATTATGTAAACACTTACATATGTAGTGTGACAATAAGAGTGAAAGTTTAAACAGTGGTTAAATAAATATTCAAAATACAATGCCATGTGCTAGAGTTTCCTTAAATATATGTTTAAAATTTAATATGTTACATGTTGGTTTTAGATAAAAATTACAAAATTACATACAGGAATGAAAATGAATATAGAAATCTAAATACAGGAATAAAAATATATGTATATATTTTATAGCATGCATAAAGGTACAAGAGATAATTTCTGTTTATACATAAATGTGTATGATTTAAATTTGAGTGAGTGAGCGTGTCTGTGTGTGTGTCCCCAAATGGTCTACGTTGGTTAACGGCTGCTGATTCGTGTTGGGCGGGATCTCAGCGACCTGAGCAAGGATGTTACTTGACTTTCGCTGACGCTGGGTCTTCTTATGTCTTCCAAGGGGCGCGATGTTCTCGGTGGATTGGGGTGCGCTGTCTGACCCTGTTGGCTTGCGTATTCCTTCTCCTGCTGGAGGGGAGTATATGGTCGGATTCTTGTTGGACGTTCAAGGTCGGCTTCTGAATAGCGATGTTCACCGCTTCCGTTATTAAGAGGCGACCGTAGTTGTCTTCTCTGTGCACGACCTGGGTGCCTTCTATGAGCTCTTGTAGAGATGGCTTCCTGTCGTGAACATCTATGTAATGTTGATGGATGGCCCCTTGATTTCTATGGGCCAGCAGACGTCTCCGAAGGGTCGTTGTAGTGTGCCCGATGTAGTTTTGGCTGTGAGGTTTACACACCTCCTCTGGACAAGTAAATTTGTAAACTACATTCGTGCACATCTCCGGTCCCCCCGGAGCGGTGCTGTTCTTCATTATTAAGGCTGCTACAAGGTTGGGCTTACTATATATCCTGAGGCTTATTTTATGGTAAGGGGCTTTTGGGGTTACGCCTCTGTTTATTATCCCGCGTAGTGTGCAGCAATCCTCCTTGTATGCAGACCCATAATGTACACGATGGTAAATAATCAAGTTCTCCTCGTTTTTCGTCATCGTGTTGGGTTGGTAAAATTCGTCCATTTGCTTTTTTATTGCTGCTTCGATAATTTGATCTGCATAGTCGTTGTTTGTCAGCAGTTGGTGAATTCGATCGAGTTCGTTATGTATGTCTCTCCATGATGAGCTGTGTGTGAAGGCTCTGTTGACATACGCACTCACGACAGACTTTTTGTATGTGTCCGGGTATTCCCCGCGTGCGTTCAAGCAATGGCCAGCGTTTGTTTCTTTCGTATAAACGGTCGTCTTAAACTGTCCTTGTTGTTTTACCAGGACATCAAGAAATGGCAAAGTCTTCTGCTGGCTGTGCTCTGTGGTGAAGTTGAGCACCGAGTTTCTTTTCAGAGCATCTGCTAGTTTTCTGGCATCGTCAGGTTCTTTTATTGTGACGAATATATCGTCGATGTACCGCCCATAAATCCTAGGTTTTTGATGTTCTCTAAAGGTCCTTTCTTCGACGGTGGCCATGTACATATTTGCAAAGAGGACCCCTAGTGGGGATCCATGGCGACTCCGTCTACTTGACGAATAATTCACCTGATGAGAGAGGAAAGGGGCTTCTGTAGTACTAGCTTTCAGCATCTCTCGGAGACATCTTTGGAAATGGGCAGCGGGTTCTTCTCGGACCTGTATACACGATCAAGAATGATGTCGATCGTTTCTTCGACGGGAACGTTCGTAAACAAACTCTCAACGTCGAGTGAGGCAATGTTTTCTTCTGGTCCTTTTTCCTGTAGGAGATCAATAAACTCCACCGCTGATTTCAGTGAATATGCACCGGGTATGTAAGGTACCAGCAAATCATCAGGACCTTCGCTATCCTATAGGTTGGGGATGTCATCTGAGAGATGATGGGCATATATACACACACACACACACACACACATATATATATATATATATATATATATATATATATATATATATATATATATATACAAACTAATTTGACATCTTTAGGGTCAGCCCTAATGGCCATACCAAAACAGTTGGGTTATGACAAAACCGCATCTGTTTCACACTATTTGCGGGAGATATTTATTTTGTGGTTCGTTTACGTGAGTTTTTTTTTTTTTTTTTTTTCTTTAAAGTAACGACTCCAAAACTTTGGCTTTCCATCAGAGCTGTGTGTATATATGTATATGTACACATACACATACACATAAATATATTTCAGGTGTAGACTAATGGCCCTGATGTACCAGGGTTGAAAACGAACATCTTTTTTTATAGCAGACCTAATTTATGAGCCATAGTAGGCTACTTACCTTACCTTAGATATTCTGTCAGTAATGTTGACAAGGCGTGATCCGACCCCTAGCTTACTTGGGGCGTGTGCAAGATTTTCCCCTAACTTATTTTGGCGACAGTGGGCTCCTTCAGAGAGTGAAAGTTTGAGTGCCAGAAATACCGTCTTTCCACTGTACCTAATTACATAGTTCCATAGCCTTTTAGATGTAAAGCAGTTATAGTTATTATAGTTCCGCAGCATTGTGATTTCCTTATCTTACATAAACGGCTTAATTAACCATAGCAAACAAGGAAATAAACTATTGGTTTATGTGTAGAAGAGATAACAGCATTGTGGTCATTACTTGTATTTAGGTACTCAATTGTTTATACTTCTTGGAATTCTTTAATAGCCTTGAAACATCGTTTCTTCCTTTCACCTTGGCCTGACGAAAAAAAACCCGGCTTTATAAAGTTTTAAAATTCACGCCGTTAAGAACATCCTCAATAGCCTCCCGTTGGACCTTTGGAATGCATTAAATGAACTGGTGTTTTGAAGTCCCACCCAAGGCCCGAGTACCCTTGAGAGCTGAGGGGATAAGAAGTCCAACAATTAAATGTAAAGAATATCTTTCGAGGGAAATTCAAATTCTGTAAAATATCAGATGAGAAAGCTCCGAGTATTTGTTCATTTTCGTATCCGAAAAATAATATTTTTTTTATGCCCTTCGGGCCAGAAGGTTCTTGTGATCTCTTGAGGAAGTGGAAAAACGTAAAGGGCTGATAGAGGAGGAGGAGGAGGAGGGGGTTTAGTACCGAGGAGATCGGGAGACTGGTTGGTTGAATGCTCCGGGTCAAAAAGTGCTGGTTGAATGCGCCAACCTGTTGCCCCTTTTGAGCCGCGGTGAGGCGTTTCGCATTTGTTTTGTTCTTCAGAACGTTGAGGTAAAGGCTTTATTGTCTGGCCTTCTTAATCTTGTTGCTCTTTCATCTTGGCGTATCGTGGCCTGATGTGTTGGGGAATACAATTCTACAAAAAAGTCTGTTAAATGAATGACTTGAGTTTTAAACTCAATATCCACTTGAGATTGTTAGAGATATTTGATGACATTTGGTACATATATCTATCTATCTACCTACCTACCTACCTACCTACCTACCACCTACCTACCTACCTACCTACCTAGCCTACCTACCTATCTATATATATCTATATATATAAATATATATATATATATATATATATATACGTATTGTATATATATATATATATATATATATATATATATATATATATATATGTATACGCGTACATACATGCATGTATACATTGTTTATAGTTGCTGATGCAAAATACATTATCAAAATGACCTTGGACTTACTGAAATGTTGTGTGCCATGAAAGTAATGTTCCCGTCCCTGTATATTCTCTATATATGTTATATATGTATATATATGTGTATAGATATATATATATATATATATATATATATATAATATATACACTTTATTAATTAATCATAACTCTGCTCCACATAAACAAAATTTTTCAGTTTTATGAATGAAGCTTATTAGCTTATTAAAACACAGTTGAATTAAACTGTACACTTGCCTTGCAAGTAACTTGTATGTAAGTCGATATCATTCAGTTTTACACATTGCTTTCAAGTGTGGTGGTTATATTTTTAATCTTCATATAACCGTATATGAAATCTTGTATGAAAATTGCAAAAAAATCATGAAAACGGTACACATTTATAGGCAGATGACGTGAAAATTATTTAATCTTTTTCAACGTATCACTTTTAAAGGAATGAAGCTGAAAGCGTTATTGCTGTCTATTTGAAAATGGCCAGGACAGAGAGCAGTTAGAAAAAGAAAAATGTTTTCATCTCTCCTTTATTTATTTTTTTTTTTTTCCTGGGAACCAGTTGCCATGCCCCAAAATATTTGGTCTGTTTTTACGTTGTGATTTTGTGCTATTGAATAAAAAATGCCTAATTTTAACTCGCTGGTTTTATATGCAACTCATTTTTATATGGAACGCTACTTTTTAATCTTGTTTACCCTGTTCGTGATCACGATAAAAATATATATCAGTCTTTTCTTAGCTCAGTGTGAAGTTCTCATATTTTTTTTATTTGATAGCAAACATATAGAAAAATATGGTTTATAGTTTAATAAAGACTTAAGCATAACTATGCTGCATCTATTTATTTTTATATAAGAAAAAATTGCAAGTACATACTTTCGGCCAGTACTGGAAACCTAAAAAAATAAATCAATAGTAATTCTGTCATAAAATACATTTTGAAGGAAAAAAGGATTGAAAAAACATCTAACAAATAAAAAAAACAAAAAAATCAGATAAATAAAAAAAATTACTGATTTTTTATATTTTTTCATTTTTTCAAGAAAATAAAGAAATCAACAACCCTGCTTAGTTTGTTTAGCCCTTTTGATTTAAAAAAAATTTTAAATAAAAAAAAGTCTTGTAGTTGGCCTGCCAATGTTTGCTTTATTATTTTTCATGGGTTGCATTGGTTATAGTTTTTTTTAAGATGTCAGTCTCTTCATGTATGGAAAGTCACGTATAAAGTGTATGGAGTCATAGATACCGATATGTTCTCGTGTGGAATAAAAGAATTTGTGTGTATTGTGAAGACTCATTTGTGTTACTCTTAAGAAGAACATTCAAAACAGTAACGAAATATCACGAAACTCGCTTTTGTCTTCCATTCTTGAAGGTAGAATAGTGTGCAATCTTCTCCTAATGTATTTCCCACGTGCTGTGTGAAATGAAAATTTTTTGTCCACTATTCACGAAACCCAGCCCTGTTGTTATGGTAATTTTTTTTTTATGGTAAGCCATTTTGGGCGTCCCAGCTGAAAACATCTAAATAGTGAACGTCATTGAGTAATATTAGAATTTTATTCATGCCAGTTTCATGGAAAACACGCGGGGTTAGCAAGGAAATCGTATGGCAGAAAAAGAGAGAGATTTTCTTGTTATGAAATGGTGAGAGGTTTCAACGTGGAATGGAGTTGGTACTGTTCGAAAAACAGCAGCGAGAAAGCTAAAGGCGATCTTCTAGAACTAGCTGTCTGACATTAGACTCCCTTTGCTCTTAAGATGGTAAGTAAGAGAAGGGATAGAATGGTGGAAAGACGTTTGAAGTGTTTAGTTTTCTAACTTGTTTAGGCAAAGGTTTTGATGCCAAGAAGCTGCAAGAGAAATGCTCAAAGTCTAGAAGGGTCTGTTGATGTAAATCTGTAACTGAAGAATGTGATGGAAAAAGAGATGTAGGAGTTGCGTTTGGTTGTGAAATTATTTAAGGAATACTTCTGGGGATGAAAATAGGCGTAGGAAAGGTGATAAGAATAAGCACTTGAATAGTTTGCTTGGCAGATGGAGATGTTAGGGAAGAGGTGGATGTAAATATGTGAAGGAATCGTTAGAATTCTTGACAATATAATTATGGTGGGCAAGTTTTTTATATATATATATATATATATATATATATATATATATTATATATATATATATATATATATATATATATATATATATATAGTAGACAAGAGTTCGACTGGACAGTGGGTTCCTACATTCCATTCTAAATGAAAAGGTAATTAAAAAATAATAGTTGTTCAAAGGCGTGTTCAAAATATCGCCGTATTACCTCTTTGTTTCTTGTATGGATATACTGTCAAGGACAGCTGATTCAGTCGCTGAAGCCTTGTAATGATGTTCTTAAAGATGGTAGGCAAGTGAGTACAGGGTACCTCTGTCTCACCTTTCTGTAACACGGTTTTTTGGATTTTGCTCCTTATCAAAGCATCGGATGTAGCTGAAAGTTGACATATGTATATTTTACAACTACACACAAATTTCGTCAGCATTATCAATAACCTAAACCCGATAGTTTTAATTTTTATAGAGTAAAAATGATCTAGCCGACGCCATGGCCAATGATTGCGAGCCAAGAGTCGAAAAACATCCATTAGCGCTAAGCAAGGTAAACATCGTTTTACGAAATGTTGCCCCGCCCATCCACCAAACAGAAACCCATTCACCTTATTCCATCGGCTCTGAAACCCATAGTAGTCAAGAATGGCTAACAGGATTTGGAATTGTCCCCGTGGTTGCAAAACTGCATTTGTCTTGCGACTTGCAACTTTATACAGTCAAGAGAAAGCCCGTGGCCATACTTACTATAGCCTGAATAGGTAATTATTCAGTTTCTAGTTTAAATCCAATGTTTATGGTCTGATTTGTATTTAGCGTAACGTGATTATAATACTTGTAATGTCATTCAGGATTTTGAACATTTCCATTAACTATTCACTATGCCACTAAGAGAGAGAGAGAGAAAGAGAGAGATTGTATGTAAACGGTCTTTATATAACTATTTTTGTTAAAATGAGATTTTTATCCAGAGTAAATACAAGCTTATATGTGCTAAAATCTCAAGCAGACCAACGGATCATCCGATATAATATTTTTTCTTCTTCTTTAGTCTGTACGACCATGTTGGATAGAAAGACTTGATGAATGGCGGAACGATACATAGATGTGGGTGGGGTATCTGTGCTAGCGTAGTAATACTACTGTAGCAGTAGTGCCGCAAAATTAGTAATAGCAGCAATATATATGAATTAAACGTTTAGGCCAACTGCTGGGATCCCTGAGGATCATTTAGCACTTCTTACAATTACTCGAGAAATGAGTTTTTATAGCCAGAAGTTAGATTTTCTAATACAACAATGTCCATAATAGCCTTCATTGTTATCCTGAATTATAACTGTCTTTGAAAATTACCAACTATTCCCTATATCTTGTCAATCTGATTGTGACCTATAAAGTAGATTATAATTTCTTAGGACACTTATTTTGGGAGTTAGACTAATAATCGAAGTGTTTTTGTATTTATTAATATATTTGTTGGTTTGTTCATTATGACAATTATCAGTGGAGAGGATTCAGAGTTCATAAAGATGTACTGCTTTGCTTGTATTTAAATTTTTGTCATTGTTGCCAGAGGTATAGCCTTCGTTGCGTATAGCCAATCATCCATCGAGAAAGAGGGAAGAAATGCTGTCATAAGTTACGTAACGAGTGCGTTCGAAACCTTATCTCTGAGTAAGTTGGCCCGTCTTCAAAAAAAGTCACTTTTGCATTATAAGTACCAAATTTATTCAACCTACGTAATGCAGAATACAGTCAAAATTTATGTGTAGATATAATGTGTATTCTGAATAAGCGTTATATCTATGAAATGTATAGATAAAAAGTTATTGCCAAAAAAACCGTGTTACAGAAGCCCTGAATCTCTTAGTAGTCATTATTTTTTGCAGATTCATAACCTTTGTAAATGTGTCATATGCATCACTAATTCACTTTACAACAAGCACTGAGTCTGTATTTTAGTGAAACATTATCAGTTATGAGAGTCTCAAACTTTCTTCATCTGCAGGTGTAGATTGTTGAGACTCATCAGAGCAGTTCCCGGGTTCCATTGTCATCCTGCTCTCTCCTTCCTTCTTGGTCTCCAGACTGATAAAGAGGGTGTAGGGGACCTGGAGTCTTCTCTTTGGGATTGTCTTTCTGGGTTTTCCTTGAACATTCCTTTTCTGAAGAAGGAACACTGGTCTTTGATAACTTCTTGGAACTGAAACTCCAAGTGAAGCTGTAGCTTTTGAGAGTTCATGACCGACCGTCATTGAGACTTCCAGGAGCTTCAGTCTGGTTCCTTCTCTTGACAGCTGAACCATCAAGGACTGTGACAGTTTGGCACATGGCTGTGTTGTTGCATTAACAGTAGTTCAATTGATCCTGCTCTGCACGGAAAGTAAACACTTAAGAGGACACGGAAGCATATAGTATATGGCCATACCCTGCTCAAATTGGGACCATGTGCATTGCCCAAACTTTGCTCACCACAAGTCAGATTTGCCACTTGCACGACCCTGGGTCAACCTGGCCTATGAAATGTTCAGCTTTGGTTCTGCATTGGATACAGGGACTCCCCTGCCCCCCATTGGCGCTTATCCTTGTTGATCATCCTTAATTGCGTTTATGCTAGCTGGATGGATTCAGGCAAGTTGCATAACACCTATCCAAGGATTAGGTGTAACAATACAGACACTGTCCTCTGTTTGACAAAGGGAAAGTGCAGCTGTAAAATGTTAATGTTTGTCACACAAAGTTGATACCTACCAACTGACTGGGATTTCTTGTTCTTTTACAAAAAGAGACGGGATTCCCTTTGATTATTCTAAGAGATGGTTTGGCTTAATGAACCACACACTGTTATGCTGTGAGCCTTAGCAGCCTCACGCTTTGATGCCAGACTGTCTAGGATAGCCTTTTATTGGGCAGTGGGCTTGACCAGAAAGCTGTCATTGCAAGTGGTGACAGCCTGTCTCGTCTGTTTCTCACTTTTGGCACTTACTAGGATGTTCCAGAGGTTTTTTAACAGCACTGTCCAAGCCTCTTATAAAACAAACGGTCCTACCTGAGAAGTGAGACTTCATATACAAGATGAAGGTTTAAATTCTCAAGAAAACATCGCATAACCTGAGAAAATGTTTTATCGAGATGTAAAAACCTTAACTCAATTTATGAGTTCAGGTTTATTTCCAGTTACGTTCCTTTAGCCTAAGGAGAATGTGATTGGGTTATCGGCAGGTGAGTGGATGGTACCCCCGAAACGCACTTCCCTGCCTCCTTGATGGACTACCTTGATGAACTACTTTGTTACCAAACTTCAATTATCGAACAAGCTGTCTGTCGATGCAGTTATATCCAATATAAAAGACTTCAAGTTTGTACGCCAAGGGAAAGTGGAAGGTATTTTAAATTTGAGACGGTATGGGATTTATCATCTTTCCCAAACAAGTTCTGTAGCTGATTGTCGATTAAGAATTTTAAATTAGGCGAATTAATCATGCAGTCCGTTTATGATCTTATTAGATAGTTTTTAGTTTTTACCATACCGAAGTCATTATTACGTTGTTATTTGCGTTACATGTTAAGTAAGTCGTTTATATAAAAGATAAAGTTGAATCGTATATCTAAATTGAGATGATCTTATATGCACTATATATATATATGCTTAAAAATCACAGTATATACACGTGACTTCATTATATAAGAGAATACCACAGGAAAATGATAGGCAGAAAGTCGGTACTAAGTGCTTTCGCCTTTATTCAGGCCCTTTTTTTTTTTTTTTTTTTTTTTTTCCTAGACAATGCCTGAAGAAAGGCGAAAGCACTTGGTACTGATTTTCTGCCCATCGTTTTTCTGACTATATATAAAGACAAACACACACACACCTCGATATAGTACGGAAGTTTTCCTCTCTCTCTCTCGCTCTCTCTCTCTCTCTCTCTTTCCCTACTAGAGCTGTTTTTCTCTAACATAAAACACATCACGCGAATCCTTTCCCTGAAAGGACAATCTTCAGCATGAAATGCGGAGCTGTATGCATTCCCGGAATTGAGGAATGGCGAAGCATTGCCGAAAAAATCCTCCCGCAATCCCCCATTTTGGTCGCCCTCGTCCCCAGGGGCTCCCTTTAATCCGTGGGCCAAAGGCTTTCCGTGTTGCTGAATGTTTCAGCGGTGCCATGTTGGTCGGCTCGGGCCATCGGGCCACGAGGAGGAGGAGGAGGAGTGAGAGCGAGGCTGAAGCGAAGTGTTGTTACCTGGGATGGGACTGACTTGCTGGCGGCAATATTTCGACCGTGAGACGTTGGAGGAATTCGGGTTTTTTATTTTATTTTTTTTATTCGTCTGTACTGACTACTACTCGACGGGGGATAAGCGTATGGGTGGCGTTTTTCATCCCGTGATTTATTTATTTATTTTTCTATTTATTTATTTTACTTATATATTTATCTACTCGCAGATCAATTTGGAGTATTGCCGCTTGGTAATAATAATAGTAATACTGGTATGTTGTTTGCTGTTTACGAACTGTACAAGTTCTCAATTCCTTCAGTGTTTTTTTGGATATCATACCAGTAAATTACTTAAATTACTTGTATGGGTGTTAGACTACAGTTCATGTAATTAAGTCCCGATTCTACCTTTTTTGATGATTTCATTTCTATGAAATATTCAACAAATTGAAGTTCATAGTTTTTTTTTCTAGCTCTAATCTTAAACACGACTTTCTTCAAGGTAATGTAATATGTATTCGGTTGATAATAGTATTTAAACACTTCTGAATCATTACCGTGATTGCTTGAAAGATTCCTATAGAAATCATTTAGATATCGAAACAAATAGAGCTCTTATTGGAAGCGATGTATGCATTCTGAAAAACTCATGGAAAATGCATTAGACATAACTTTTGACTGTATCCGACTGTTTTCATTGTGCTTTGTATTTTCTCTTTCGTTGTATAACCATAGGTTTGATTCGATGTATTTGAGAGACTCCCTCAAGGATTCTATTCTGTCTTCTTCTTTGCCTTCAGCTTTTCCCATTTATATATGGCTTTGTTTGTTTGTTTGTATGGTGCTTTTACGTTGCATGGAACCAGTTGTTTTCAGCAACGGGACCAACGGCTTTACGTGACTTCCGAACCACGTCCAGAGTGAACTTCTATCACCAGAAATACACATCTCTCACTCCTCAATGGAATGGCCGAGAATCGAACCCGCGGACACCGAGATGGGACGTTAATACCATACCAACCACGCCGCTGAGGCGCTCCATTTTGATATGGGGCCGCTGTTTCTAGTCAGCCTTCTCCATCTTCCTCTGTCCTGTACATCTTGTTTCCTTAGACTCTTCTTTCATGTCATTCAGTAATTTATCTTTCCACCTGAACTTTGGCCTTTGTCCCCCCCCCCCCCTCTCTTGTGCCCTCCACCTCCATGTTCATAACCCTCTTACATAAGTGTTCATCGTCTCTCCTCATGACATGACCAAACCATTTCAGTCTTCTTTCCTGAGGATTCTGATACGACTGAATTAATAGGATCAGGTGAAAGATGCCCCTCTCCCTTTCATATGATTATGCTCACAAACAGATCTGTTTGTGCATCGGCCTTCTCATCGTGATCATTCAAATTCATTTTCTTGAAAATTAGTCTGTTCATACGGTTGTTACCCGGATCTTTGATTCGTCTCTCTTGGGAACTTCGAAAGTGAATAGGCAAATAACAAAGCCGTTTAATTAGCGTCCCATTTTTAATAGGATTATACGATTCCTGTCAGTGTGTCATCTCCCGACGGCCTTGTGTCCTATGGTTACGAGTTTGCTCTTTCTTTTAGCATTAACAAAAGCGTGATTTGTTTGTTTATTTAGCAGGCGCAGCTGTTAGTCGGTTATTGGCTGTTATTTTGTGGTTTATGGAACGGGGCTTCCAACAGGATATCTGCAGCGCTGCTATTCCAAGATTTTCAGCTCAGATTATCGGCCGCTGTTCTAATTGTGAAGAGTAGAATCATTTTTTCAAAGAATTTGCTGCACAATGAATGCCAGTCCTGATGAAACTGACTGACACCAATAGCGTCCACCTATATTGCAATACAAGACCTCTTTATTGCTTTGTAGGGGGGGTCAGTTGGGGATGTGTTGCAATGAGAGCAGGCGCCACTAGACGTCTCCATATAGTTGTTGAAGGGGTTATCGATGCTTCACTAATGTGTGTGCAGTTAAACTGATATCTTAGCATGAGGGATAGAAGTCGGTGTTCTTTTATCGATGTGCCGATGTATTTTTTCATTTTGTATCTTGGTAGGTTACTTTTGTAATGAATTTATTGTCTTGATTAGGTCTGCGTGATCTTGGCGAGAGAGTCCGTATATATATATTTAGTATATATATATATATATATATATATATATACATATATATATATATATATATATATATATATATATATATATATATATATTTGTGTGTGTGTGTGTGTGTGTGTGTAATGTCTAATGAAAGGATCCCATAAAAACGCCAAAATATCGACAGTAAGTGTACCATATTTCAGAGACTGCTTTCTCTCTCTCTCTCTCTCTCTCTCTCTCTCTCTCTCTCTCTCTCTCTCTCCTCTCAGGTCTCATCGGTATCAGTAGGTAATGATGAGGAGAAATTACAAAAAGGCGGTATTTATATACCTTTTCTGTACCTTTTCGCATTCATTACCTACCTGAAGAGAGAGAGAGAGAGAGAGAGAGAGAGAGAGAGAGAGAGAGCAGTCTCTGAAATATAGTACACTTACTTTCTATATATTCTGGCGTTTTTATGGGCCTCCTTCCATTATTAAATGGAATTCTGTTGTAACAGAACATTTTTACCAGTCATGTATATATTATTTATATATATTTATATATTTACATGTATTTAGAGAAGACATATGTCTGACAATATCTCTTATGCGTTATATAAAGCCCATTAGAGAGAGAGAGAGAGAGAGAGAGAGAGAGAGAGAGAGAGAGAGAGAGAGAGAGAGAGAGAGAGAGAGAGCAGCCTTTTTGATTGATTCAAAACCCGGGTTGAATGAGGCAAATGGACGCAGCCATCCATATGAGTCTCCCATTCGTTTGATCCGGTCGAAACTTTTTAATTGAATTATAGAGGTGCGCCGATATTAGGGAGCACCCGTGTGTGTTTTCGTGTTTACATTCCCATTCCACCCTGACATATATACTATACGTACAGTTGCGGGCGATTGACGACCCCCAGAAAGAACGAGCATTGTAAATGGAGAGTTTTTTTTGTGTAAATCTCTAGAATAGCTTTTCTGTGAAGTGTCATTTATACTCATATATGTGAGTTATATTGATGTCTTGGTTTTTTTCTATCTGAACAATGGGCTTATGTATTATAGAAGATGTAAATACATATTCATCATAGCTGTTGTTATTCTTATAAGTAAATCTCCTTGGATAGGCACGGCTTTTTTTTTGTTTTTTTTTTGTTTTGTTTTTTTTTTTGCTTTATTCACAGTCCTCCAATTCAACTGGGTGGTATTTATTGTGTGGGCTTCCGGGTTGCATCCTGCCTCCTTAGGAGTCCAGCACTTTCCTTATTATGTGCGCCGTTTCTAGGATCTCACACTTCTGCATGAGTCCTGGAGCTACTTCAGCCTCTAGTTTTTCCAGATTCCTTTCCAGGGATCTTGGGATTGTGCCTAGTGCTCCTATGATTATGGGTACAATTTCCAGTGGCATATCCCATATCCTTCTTACCTCTATTTTCAGGTCTTGATACTTATCTATTATTATTGTTATTTTATTATTATTATTATTATTATTATTGTTTGCTATCACAGTCCTTCAATTCGACTGGGTGGTATTTATAGTGTGGGGTTCCGGGTTGCATCCTGCCTCCTTAGGAGTCCATCACTTTTCTTACTATGTGTGCCGTTTCAAGGATCACACTCTTCTGCATGAGTCCTGGAGCTACTTCAGCCTCTAGTTTTTCTAGATTCCTTTCAGGGATCTTGGGGATCGTGCCTAGTGCTTCTATGATTATGGGTACGATTTCCACTGGCATATCCCATATCCTTCTTTATTTCTATTTTCAGATCTTGATACTTATCCATTTTTTCCCCTCTCTCTTTCTTCAACTCTGGTGTCCCATGGTATTGCGACATCAATGAGTGATACTTTCTTCTTGACTTTGTCAATCAAAGTCACGTCTGGTCTGTTTGCACGTATCACCCTATCCGTTCTGATACCATAGTCCCAGAGGATCTTTGCCTGATCGTTTTCTATCACTCCTTCAGGTTGGTGCTCGTACCACTTATTACTGCAAGGCAGCTGATGTTTCTTGCACAGGCTCCAGTGGAGGGCTTTTGCCACTGAATCATGCTTCTTTTTGTACTGGTTCTGTGCAAGTGCCGGGCATTCACTTATGTGGTTTATGGTTTCATTTTTCGTATTGCACTTCCTACATATGGGAGAGATGTTATTTCCGTCTATCGTTCTTTGAACATATCTGGTTCTTAGGGCTTGATCTTGTGCCGCTGTTATCATTCCTTCAGTTTCCTTCTTTAGCTCTCCCCTCTGTAGCCATTGCCAATTGTCATCGCTGGCTAGTTCTTTAGTCTGTCTCATGTATTGTCCGTGCATTGGTTTGTTGTGCCAGTCCTCTGTTCTGTCTGTATTATTATTATTATTATTATTATTATTATTATTATTATTATTATTATTATTATTCAGAAGATGAAAACTATTCATATGGAACAACCCCACCAAATGGGTCATTGACTTGGAATTTAATCTTCCAAAGAATATCTTAATATAGCTAGTTTGATACATACGTTAGGGATGAAGAGTCAGAAATACGCAGAGCATACAAGCAAATCAAAAGAATTTACAATTTGATATAGTTATACAATTACAAAATGTATCCATGTAAACATTGGCACATCGAAATCAAATACGTCTAAATATCCAGAGATTAAGTCCAGTAACCCCCAGCATGCGGTTCTCATAGCCCCCAAAGGGTATGGATAACCCCCCCCCCCCTCCCCCCCCCCCCCCCTTAAGAACCTCTGCTCCATGCGCTCATATACCAATTATAGTCTAAAATATTTTTGCTCTCAAGCTTCTCGTACGTAAAGCAAACAGTTCATCCACAAACTAGCACGTGCCTTTGGCGTGGTCGTTATGACGTTGACGTGCCACTTCGGTGGCGGCGAGTTCGATTCTCGGGCATTCCATTTGGGTGCGAGAGATGTGTATTTCTGGTGATGGAAGTTCACTCTCGACTTGGTTCGAAAGTCACGTAAAGCCGTTGGTCTCGTTGCTGAATAATCGCTGGTTCCATGTAACGTAAAAACACCATACAAACAAACAAACAAACAATAAAAACACCACACAAACAAGCACAAACTCGCACAGGTTCTTGTGGTATGTAGGCATCTGGTCTGCAACTTTTTCAGCCAACTATATACATTAAATGTTCCCTCGTATCTGCAGTGTTATTCCCGGATCGTTATTTGCATTAGCCTCTTATAACGTTTAACCATACACCAAAGAGCGGTTATTCCTTCCATCAACGTTTGTAGTAGAATCAATCTCTCGTCTATTCATTCATACCCTGGCCATTCACTAAATTCCCGCAAGAGGTTAGTGCCGCCAGTGGAGGTCACTTGGTGAATTGTAGGCATTACGTAGTGTTCATTGCAGCGTCCATACGGCCCCTAGATGCAACCCCTTTCATTCTTCTTATTGTTCCTCCGTGCATATTCTCTTTCTTCTATCTCACTTTCCACTCTCTCCCAACAATTGTTTCATGGTGTAGCTGCCTGTTAGAACTTTAAAAGACTTTTTATTTCACCATATCCCTTTCAGCGCTGAATGACTTCGTAGGTCCCAGTGCTTGGCCTAAACTTCATATTCATTCAATTTAATGATGTCAGCTGCCTCTCCCAATTATTTCGTCTGTAATCATGAATAAGAACATGATAAAGTACAAGAAAGAGATACGTGGCTCAACTTGATTAAGGCTGCACGGATTACTATTTGCCAAAGGCTTTACGACAAGAGAGTTATAACAGAGCATTGGTTAA
>NC_061102.1:47481678-47531678 GCF_015104395.2 Macrobrachium nipponense | reverse complement strand
CGGTATGGTGTTGGCGTGCCAACGCGTTGGCCGCGAGGTCGATTCTTGGGCTTTTCATTGAGGAGTGAGAGATGTGTATTTCTGATGGCAGAAGTTCACTCTCGACGTACTTTGGAAGTCACGTGAAGCCGATGGTCCCGTTGCTGAATGAATAACCATTGGTTCCATGTAACGTAAAAACACCATTCAAACAAACAAACAAACAAACCCGTGGGGTGGGGTGGGGAGAAAAGCCACACACACACTCACACCCTCAAAACATGAAAAAGACAAAGCAGTCGTGAGGCAAAACGTGAAGCAATTAAACTACCAGAGAGGAGGAAAACGAGCTAACAGAATAATACAATATTTTTAGCATTCAATATTTAACCAGTATCATTAATCAAATATAATTAAATGACAACAAGATGACAATATATGTGTGTTTATGTGCAAATGTGCACTTACGTATATTCAAGTGTATGACTCTGGCTTGCCACATATATCTTTTAATGATTCCAGATATCTTGATATAGTTCCTAAGGCCTCCTGTGCTCAAAGACATTGTGGTGGTAATTCCACTCATTCAAAGTATCTTTCTCTACTATTGTTTAATTAGAGATTTCTTGTGTCGTTGTCTGCAGCTTGTTACGATATTAATCTTGTAGAAACGGCTTTTGGAAGCCGTGATTTCCCTTTACCCAATAAAGACAATCGTCGGAAGACAATCAGTTTGCCCTCCTCCATACGTTCCTCACCATCAGGAGAAATCTGCAATTACTGCAGTACATAAGGCCTCTATAATCAGGCGCTCCTAGTCGTCCTGCATCATCTTTATAGCTTTTGTTCCCACTATAAAATGCTCAGAGTAGTAAGTTCACAAATGGCTGCAATTTTACTAAAGTGCTCCAATCCTTTTTGCCCTAGTTTTCTCGCTCATAATTGTTACATAGTGATCAATTTGGTCATACAAAAACTGGAGTTCTATTTAGTTCTTATCTTCGATCATGGAATAGGCCTCCGGCACCATTGTTCTGTTACATCTACGTTCATATTCAAATATAACCATCGGTAACGTCTTTAGTATTGTTAGATATACGTTTTATTGCTCACTATTCCTTTTAATGTTATTTCGTACCTTGGTGCTATTCTTGTCACTCATGTGGTTCAGTCCTTCTACAAATACTTTGGGAATCTCTAAAACTTATGGTTTTCGTGTATGTGAACGCTAATTTATTTTGTAGCGTAACATTACGAGCGATATATACGTTTGTTTATCCGCTTTTTGATTCATTCTCCCAGCTACGTATTTACATTCATGTAGAAAATGCTTTGCCAGTTGTCAGGTACTCTTCTTGATACATATATATATTGAGAATCTTAATAGGAATTTGTCCGGTTATCTTGTTAAATATCCTGTTTTCACTGAGAAAACTTATACTCTGTAACCAAACATATTTTTTACCAAATATTATTTGCAATGTGTACGTGTTGTTTAGGAGCAGGTAAAAAAAAAATTTGAAATTTAGATGCTTTCTCAGTATACAGTCTTACAATGAAAAGCCATAAAGATTTAAACATTCAAAGCGAACAGAAGTCTCCAGATGGAATTTAAATCAGTTAAAGGAGTTTATTATATATTATATTGATTAGATAAATACATGGTAGCTAAGAAGATTTAAAAAAATATCAACCACACGAATTCGGTGTTTTAGGAGAACATTCTTTGGCTGAAGCTACCAGTAACATTTTAATTTTATTTCTTCAAAAAAATCAACCACACGAATTCGGTGTTTTAAGACGACAATCTGTGGCTGAAAGTGCTGGTAACGTCTTTATTCTATTTCTTAATTTCGTTTACCTCCTTATTTTACCACCTGAGTCTGATACCACGATGCCTTTCACTAGATTCCCCTAATTGATTCCCCGGAATTGAACTGCGTCAGGGGCCGGTTGACACTGACGGAAGGGGCGCGTCCGATGGTATTAACACAGTCGTAATTAAAGCTCCCTCGTGCGTTCCCTTTATTGAGAGGGTCATGTTTTCCCCGACAAATTTTCCCAGTTATTGTTTATTCCTGTCACGTAATCAGTCGCGGGAACTAATCCCCTCCATGAAGAAGGAGCTTGCTGGCCTTCGGTGAAGGTGGAAGGGTTTGTGATGCTGGAGTCCATATTCATCGTCACTTTTGAGTCATTTTTGTTGGTTATATAACACCAACTTTGGTTACGCGGCACGTGAAGTATTCCACGATTGGTTACGTAAGCTCTCCCCCCCCCCCCCCCCCCCCCCCAAACATCCCAGATCTTAATATATAGGTCACATAACGTCGTTAATCTAAATCCCTCAAATCTTAATATATAGATCACATATATCGTCGTTAATGTAAATCGCTGTTGGTTACGTAAATCCCCTGGATCTTAATATATTAATCACATAACGTCGTCAATGTAAATCGCTGTTGGTTACATGTAAATCCCCCCAAATCTTAATATACAGGTCACTTAACGTTGTCATTGTAAATCCCCAAATCTTAATACGTTGATCACATAACGTCGTCAATCTAAATCGCTGCTGGATACGTAGATCACCCAAATCTTAATGTATTGATCACAATGACGTCGTTAATGTAAATTACTGTTGGTTGCGTAACTCCGAAGATATCTAAATCTCTGCTGATTATGCAGCCTCTCCAACCGAAAATAATGTATGGATACATAAAACAGTATTTATTAAACGAATTTGAATATTCGTTATATGGTGCCGAATATTCGTTATATGGTGCCCAATACTTGAGGTCTTGGTTTCTGGGCTCAGGATATATTTTATTGGCCGCTGTGGGTAACGTGATTCCTTCATCTTTTCCTCCTCTTCATATGGCATCGTCTATATTGTGACAACTGATATTTTTTCAGAAGTTTAAGTTTCATCAAAATGTTTTAGATTCTATCTGAATTGATCTGAGTCAACTTTCAGGGTTCCACATATGGACAAATAGTTGGTGTCGTTTCTTATAGGCGTCTGCGAGTGGTTACTTGTGGGAGATATTTTAAAAGAGTTTTTTATTTCAGGTGTTTCATTATCCTCCGTGTAGGAGCTATACTGTATGATGAAAGCATTGCATTAAATAAAAGTTTTCCCTTTCAGAAAATAATGAGTTACCCTATGCACGTAATGACTGGATGCACCTCTGCATAATTACTATTTTACCTTTCATATGTTCTGTGTGATTCCATTAAGTAGATAAGTTGTAGTGTTTTAAGTGTTTACAATATAATATATATATATATATATATATATATATATATATATATAATATAATATATATATATATATATCAATGTGTGTATGATCGTAGTGGGGTTGGTGTTTATTCGTATATAATATGGTGTATATGTTTATGTAGTTTAACCCAATTGTGTATACATACATATATATATTATGTATTCACACATTTATAATATAGATGCATATGTATGCATATATTTTCATATATATTTATATTTATACATTGACGTTCCAAAAAAAAAGAAATAGAAGTTCGTCAAATAGCTTTTGTCCGAGAATGGAAACAGTCAAATTGCTTAGTAGCATACATTATCGTGAATTGTAAGTACCGTTGACGTCCATGCATACTTTGCATTATCCATATCAGCCTATAGGTTCCCCTGAATATCTTGAATTATATTATTTCATCACAAGGTTCTGTGTGTGAATAAGGAGGAGCAGGCGGCCAGAATGTTATTCTTTTATTCAACTGGGTACTAACTAAATTTTATGCTGGGAAAGAACCTCAATAGGATTATTCCTATGAAACCGCTGTATCTGTTTAGATTCTTGCTCTCGAAATTTACGTGGGTGTAAAAAAAAAAAAAAAAAAAAAAGAAATAAGAATAGTTCTTAAGGAACCGTAATTGCATTCAAAGAGACATTTGATTTTCTTGTTATGTATCGTAGGTCTTCCGTACTTTTCTTTGTTTACGCAGTTCCTAAATTCACTGGACAACCTCTTATGCAATTTATTATTATGTACTAAGCTGATTATAATTGGGCAAAGGAGGGTGAAGAAAAATCCAAAATTAACCTTCTAAATTGATTTTTTTTATGAACCAGGGGACTTTAGAGATTACATTCAGCAGACAACACTATAAGATTTAGATGAGACGTATCTTAGTCATGTTCCTTTTTAAATTCCTTCACCAAGACGGGCTAATCATGTACTAGGAAATTCATTATGTGAAATGTATTTACAGTTTGGATTTATCGGTCTGGCAGCCCGAGTTCGCTCCCCACTGCTGCCAGTGCGGAAGCAGAGGAATTTATTTATGGTGATTAGAGATTCATTTCTCTTTATAATGCTGTTCAGATCCCACAATGAGCTGTAGGTCCCGTTGCTAGGTAACTAATCGGTTCCCAGCCACGTGAAAAAAAAAAAAAATCTAATGCATCGGGCCAGCCCTTGGAGAGCTGTTAATCAGCTCAGTGGTCTGGTTAAACTAAGATAAACTTAACTTATTTATATTGTATCTGTTGGTTCAATCAAGGGAACGGAGGCACATTTACATAAACCTTAATCTCTGTATTCCTCGCGAATACATTTGTGTTTAGAGAATAATAAGGAATTCGGTATTTTTTGCTAAGTCTGTCATAGTGCTCGAAACTGAAGAACCTCTACGAACTTTTAAGTACATTTGCACGTAATTACTTTATTCTTACATATATGTATGTATTTGTGTATGTATATATAATGTATGGTAATTCTTTTACTTTATTATCTCGGGTTGAGGAGGGTACCTTATTGTAAAGGCCTTTTCCTATAGTGTTATAAGTGTTTGTGTTGAAGTTTATATATAATTATAAAGCAGCACATTCACTCATGGGTTTGTGTGCAATATATATATATATATATATATATATAGTAATATATATATATATATAGATATATATATATATATATATCTATATATATATATATATACATATATATATATATATATATATATCTATATATATATATATATATATATTATATATATCAATATATATAATATATATATATATATATATATAGATATATATATAGATATATATTAATATTTTATATATATATATATTATATATATATATATATATATATGTAGTAAGGGTGAAATTATTTCATTACCTACGATACACTGATTTCTTTGTGAAACCTATTTAGCCAAGAGTTGTATCTTAGAAATATATGTGTAATTATTTATGTATGTATTGTATTATGTATATACATACTATATACATGTTGCTTCAGTAGACTTATACATATTTTACGTGTGGAACATAATCTTTCTCCATTTTAATATGAGCTTCATTGATTTCCCCATTAAAAGCTTCCATACCGGTATTTATATATGCAGGCAAGCGTGTGTGTGTATGTATGTATGTGTGTGCGCGCGCTCCCGCCCGCCTGCTCGCTTATAATGCTTTCTTGTGCGTATGTGTGCACCAGCTTTGACGTGCGTGCCCCGCCCCCCTCTGCATTCAAAGTAATCGTTGTTATATATTCTTTTCTCTCTCTTCCAGTCAAACAATGATTCATATCTGTTCTTCCTCTAACCAGCGAGACTAATTGTATATCTCGGTTTGTGACATACGTGCGTGTGTGTGTGAGAGAGAGAGAGAGAGAGAGAGATAGAGGAGAGCGAGAGAGAGAGAGAGAGAGGGGAAGGTATAATGTTAGCATTATAAATTTCATTGTGTTTATCTGTGGCAGGGAAAAACAGTCCGAGAGGGATTCAGGTGAAATACTTATTCACATCTCTCATTATCATAATGAGAGAGAGAGAGAGAGAGAGAGAGAGAGAGAGAGAGAGAGAGAGAAGAGCGAAGGCCCTTACACGCTCACGTCAGGTTGTATGTGCATGTGTGTGAGAGTCTTGCTTGAATGCGCATGCCTGGTTGACGTCACTTATCCAATCCATTCATCTTTCTCATTGATTTCTCGTCATCCGTCTTGCGTCTCTCTCTCTCTCTCTCTCTCTCTCTCTCTCTCTCTCTCTCTCTCTTCTGTTTGTGAACAATAGTTACGCTATGTCTCAAGGTAATTTCAACCTCTTTTTGGAGATTCTATGATTAACTGTCTCTTGTGTAAGTTTTTTGTTTTGTTTTATTCTCTGATATGCAGTTTTCTCTAATTTATTCAAATTGGCTTATAACACTATTGTCATGGAGTGTAGTAAAAAGAATGAATGGAGAGAGAGAGAGAGAGAGAGAGAGAGAGAGAGAGAGAGAGAGAGAGATAAGAGAGAGGAGGAATAGAAGAAGGAGAGAGAGAGATATAGGGAGGAAGCGAGTACTTTATTCTTATCATGTCTCTTGATTATAGACCCGAGATTGACAAGTGAGTAAACTCAACTTCTTAACTATGTTTCCTTAGGTATATATATATTGTTTGTCCTGTTCTATGTTTCAGTTGACATTGTCTTCTGTGTCGATTGGAAGCTTTTGCCTTTTACTGCTTTCTATTTAAATAGTTTTTTTTTTGTCTATAATTAGCCTTTTCTGTAGTAACTGGAATGTTCGCTTTGTGTACTGACAGAATTTTAGTGTTGGTGGAGTGACTGCTAGTTTTGTGCCTACTGTCGTTGGCCGCGTTCAGCTTCCTGTGCAAGTAGTCGTTTTTGGGTAGCTGTAGAGGTGAAGCAGAAGTAGATGACGTCAGTCAAAGGTAGCCAATATGCTGAAGAAGGTGTCAAATAAAGGAGTGCATGGTAAAACCTGTGAACGTTATTTCAAGCAAAACAGTTACTGATACCAGTGAACGTTATTTCAAGCAAAATAGTTCATGGTAAAACCTTCGAACGTTATTTCAATAATAGATTTGAATTTAATGTATACATACCCATCGTCCGTGATTTTTTTTTTATGCCCAAGATGACGAGATGCTAAATTGCTGAAGGCGAGAGAGATCGAAAATGAAATCGCACTAAGTTTTCATTTACATCCTTAAGAGTCCATCACGTTACGAGTCATTAGTGATTTGCAAAGTCTCTGGCATTGTTGGCAGTTCGTCGTTACTTGGCGTTACGAATAGGCGAGTCCTGAACGAATTCTCATATTGGTGTATATGGTGTCCGAGAGCCGTGAGATACGTTGGACCTCCTACGTGCGAATGTTTGGCTGTGCCAAAAGGTACTACGTAATAAAAGTTCGAGCTCCAGATCAAAGAAAAACTGGAGGGGTCGGGGTGTAGGGGGCGGGGGGAGACTGCTGGAAGAGAAAGGACTTCGAAACGGAGGGTAAGAAAGGTAGGAGAAAAGAGAGAGAGGAAATTTAAAGTTTCCAGGAAAAGACGGCGTTTGAGAATACTGAGGAAAGATGAACGACGCCTACAGAGAGAGACTTGGTGGGAGAGAGGAAGAATGCCGAAATAATTTTATAAAAAAAATAAAATTAAATTATAATAAAAAAAAGGGCTTGTGAAAGTTGTAGAAGGAAATGTCAAGAACGTCAAGAGTGAAGTGTAAGTAAGAAGAAAAGAGAACGAAACGCTGAAGAATAAGAAAAGAGTGAGAACATCATCCAGCAATGGCCGTAGGACACACACACACACACACACACACACACACACACACACATACACACACACACACACACACACACACACAGTTGGGAGAAAATTGCTGTGTAAGAATAGTAAAAAAAAAAAAAAAATAGAAATGGCAAATAAACTCAACTGACAAGTGGGGGGCGGAAATGGCCTTTGATAATACCCGTAGAAAATACGGAAAATGTGAAGAATTCAAGGGAAAAACTGGAATTACAAGGAAGACCATCATGTGAAATGAGACTGGAACTACAAGTAAGACCATCATGAGAAAAGACTGGAATTACAAGTAAGACCATCATGAGAAAAGATTCTGGAGTTACAAGTAAGACCATCATGAGAAAAGAGACTGGAACTACAAGTAAGACCATCATGAGAAAAGATTCTGGAGTTACAAGTAAGACCATCACGAGAAAAGAGACTGGAATTACAAGTAAGACCATCATGAGAAAAGAGACTGGAATTACAAGTAAGACCATCATGAGAAAAGAAACTGGAATTACAAGTAAGACCATCATGAGGAAAGAGACTGGAATTACAAGTAAGACCATCATGAGAAAAGATTTCAAGTAAGACCATAATTGAGAAAGACGGAATTACGTAAGACCATCAATGAGAAGAGACTGGTGGAATTACAAGTAAGACATCAATGAGAATAGAGACTGGATTGGATTACAAGTAAGACATCATGAGAAAGGGAGTACTGAACTTGAATTAACAAGTAAGACCATCATGAGAAAATAGACTGGAATACAGTACCCAGGTACGCATATGAGGAAAGACTGGAATTAAGCAGTAAGACCATCATGAGAAAAGAGACTGGAATTACAAGTAAGACCATCATGAGAAAAGAGACTGGAACTACAAGTAAGACCATCATGAGAAAAGATACTGGAATTACAGGTAAGACCATCATGAGAAAAGATACTGGAATTACAGGTAAGACCATCATGAGAAAAGAGACTGGAATTACAAGTAAAAGCATCATGAGAAAAGAGACTGGAACTGCAAGTAAGACCATCACGAGAAAAGAGACTGGAACTACAAGTAAGACCATCATGAGAAAAGAGACTGGAATTACAAGTAAGACCATCATGAGAAAAGAGACTGGAATTACAAGTAAAAGCATCATGAGAAAAGAGACTGGAATTACAAGTAGACCAGATGGAATTAAAAAGAAGACTGAATAACAATAAAAGCTCATGAGAAAAGACCTGGTTATTACAGTAAGACCATCAAGAAAATGAGAAAAGAGACTGGAAATTACAAAATAAAAGTAAGATCATAGAAAAACATCATAGAAAAGAGACCTGGATTACAAATAAAAGCATCACGAGAAAGAGACTGGAAACTACAAGTAAGACACCCATGAGAAAAGATACTGGAATTACAAGTAAGACCATCATGAGAAAAGAGACTGGAATTACAAGTAAAAGCATCATGAGAAAAGAGACTGGAATTACAAGTAAGACCATCATGAGAAAAGAGACTGGAATTACAAGTAAGACCATCATGAGAACAGTAGAAATAAACAGATGCCAATATTAGCCAAAAAACCTTATCTGAGTCAGTTTTAATGGTGTAACAGATAAAGCGAAACCTATCAAAAATCATCGATGAATGATTTTATCAAAGATCAAATGTAATCACCATGAAAGACCTTACGGCACCTAAAGACGGGGGAGTGACATATAAAATGACTATTTTGACATCATAAAAGACTGGAGGGAAGACCATCAAGTATTTTAAAGGTTCAATGAAAAACATGAGGAGTCCATTACACTGCCTGAATTGTCTTATCAAAAGGGAATTTTGGCGTCACCTATATTATCCATATAGTGTCGGAAGTTTAAATAACTCTATTTGACATCAGAAAGGTTTGAAGGGATGATCATCGTTCAGAAAAAAGAAATCGAAGTTGTCATAAGGAAATTTGGAATGAGTAGGCGAAAACTTTGCGTCATCCAAACTAGGCATGACAAATTTATGAAATAGATGAACAAGAAAATCGTGTCCTAAAGAATACTAGAAGAAAAAATGGTATTCTCAGGAAAAATAAAAGTATAATAGTGGAATAGCGCCATGAAAAACCTATTTGAAATAGTGTCAAAAAAAAACGGGAGGTGAATTAGCTCTGAAAGATGGCACTGGAATTTGAAGACAGGTACTGTACTAAGTAATATATCAGTATGAAATGTGTGACGCTAATATGCAGAGAGATACGTTAAAACATTTGACGAGCTGACATGGCTTAATAGAGAACCTCCCTGAAAAGTGTTATAAATCTGAGATGACAAAATGAAGGTATTTTAACGCCACTGTAATTTCTTATGCCTTCGTGTGTATCTCCAAGATCTGGTTATTAGCTCTTGCACTGGATATTTTTATTATTATTAATATAATATATTAGCAGGTTAAAAGTATGTCCATACGGAACAAGCCAAAAAACCCCTTTCACTTTTCACTTTCTAGCAGTCCAAAGACATAACTCACGTGCGAAAGGATGTGTAATAAACTTTGCTAAGAGGCGCAGAGCCATGCAATAGAAATAATTAAATCAGTAGATCATAAGTATATAGATACGTAACAGTAAGTGAGTGAAAGTACAAAAAGTTTACAGAGGTTTGAAGATCCTCTCTTCGACTTATGATCATTAGAATCTACTGGTAAACTCTCCCGGCGTTGCCCAATTAGGAAAAGAGGATGAACAAACTCTGATAATAATGAATAGCCAGACGTGCCCCCACAACAGAATGCGGAACGTTGAACAAACGTTCAACTTGAAATATAAACATTTGATTTACGTAGGTATGGGTTTCACACTTTGCTATTATAGTAGTTCGTATGTTGGTATACGATTGCTTCGTTTGATTACAGCAAAACCTCAGCATATGTATGTATATTGTATTTATCTCTGTATTCTTGCACTCGTGTGTGTGCAATTAAAGATACTTATGCATACATTTGTACGTGGTAGGCTTCGGGATAAAAGTACCCGACTGCTGCATAAGAGTTTGCAGGAATTAGAGTTGATTTCTTGCTCTTTTTGTGAGGTAAGGTATTCGGTGGTCTAGAACTGGATGTGAAATTAATTTTCATCTTCCCCCTAATCGGCTGTTCAACTTATATGTGCTCGACGAGTGTTTGAAGGATTGGCTCCTATTATCCGAAGCTTTAATGGCAGGAGTTTTAAGGAATGAATCAGCATCCCACTGAGCTTCCATTGCTGACAACCTTCCAAGAATGCAGCTGAAGTGTAAAGGTTTTGTGACCCTTCAGACTCGGATTATTCGGCAGTTTCCACTTCGTCTGCATCATTCAAGTTCCTTGATGCAAATTACGTAACAATTAGTGTTTTGTTTCCATTTAGGAAAAGTGATGAATGCCGACGAAATGCCCAGGACAGAGTTTATAGCTATTACCTTGTTTGTCTTTGGAAAAATGTTGGCCTACAATGTTTGTGAAACGTGAAACGCAAACCTCGATTGACTAGAGCACATTGTGAGTGCTCGGTACTTCTCGGTAGTTGATTTACCATAATAGATTTTCTGGTTATCAAAATATTTTCTCACAGAGCCATTGTTTACAGTATTAGAATAAACTTTTATTATTCGAGCACATTTCTCTTTTCACTTCGATTTTAAACTGACAATCACTTGCGTTTTAATGCCATTAAAAATAAAATCTGGCGTTGAAGTGGTATTGGCTGCCTTTTCCGTTGCATCTTGAGAACTTGAACTGTTTCTGGCCCTCCAGGTATGCGTGCATGCAGTTTAACGGGGCCTACTGTCGGTGATGAGTTCTGTTAAGACATCGCTGCTTGGGATCTTATATATTACTCATCTTTAGAGAGCGTTCAGGTTTTGCCTACGCATTTATAACATCTAGAGAGAGAGAGAGAGAAGTAACTTTGTGGATTCTTTAAGCGAGATGTTTCTCTCTCCTTCTCACCTTGGAACTTTGTGGTATTGTTTTGTAGCCATCTTTCTGTGCATCAGTGAACCCAACAGATCTGCAACCGTTGATCCTCTTCTCGAAAGACTTCAACTTTGCGTCAGGCAAACCACAAACGCTTTAGATGCGATTGCTAGGGAATTCTACTCAGTGATAGCTTTTCTTTGCCTTTACTCAATTGATTTAAGATTAGTGTTAAAAAAATACTTGAGTTACTTTGTTTTTAAATGGTTAAGTGGTGAGCGGAGGTTTAAAGTTTAATTCTAGTGAAAAAATAATTTATGAATGAAGTTCTTGTCCTTGATTTAGTGATGGGTTTTCAAATTCAGTGTCAGATAACCATCGCTGGATAGTTTGTTTCTTTTATTTTAAAGGAATCAGATTTGTGTGGGAAGAATGGTAAGTAAATACAGGGAATGATAAGTGTATTTTACTACTTTTTATATGAATGAAATGACGAATGGAAACAGTTTAGGAATTCATGCATTTTCGTAAACTCTCCATGGACATAGAACACTCTTTCTGCTTGGTGGACTGAACTAGAAATGTAATTGTGGTTTAGTTCAAGTTCTGCGTCAGTAAATTTTTATTTTCCATCTGTTAATGTACGTGGCAGCTGTTCAGTTTCGCTCGCTCGGTGAAATCAGGTTATGCTGAAATATTTTTCATGGCTTCTCTAGCGTGTCTTTTTCATAGAATAATGTTGTCAGATTTTTTTTTTCACGTGTGCATGTTGATTGATAATAAGACGGGATGTGCCTTTCCGAATGAGTATTTTGAAACTACTAGGATCAGAGCATGAGTGTTATTCATAAGGATCGTTTATTTTTTTTCATTTTTGAAGAAAGCGTAGACGAAAAAAATTTTTAATTCATTATGATAGCTTTTGCCATTTTTTTCCTATAGCGATAATTGGAATTGACCAGAATAAAACTGCCCATTTCCACTGGCTTGAGTGAAAGAACATTGCTTATTCCCCCCGTCAGGAACCACCTGCTCCTGCTAACCTGAAGGACGAGCTGATCCTCGACAGATTAGCGGCGCTGTCGTCGAGGAATAGGCACGAAGCCCTCAAGAAGGAAGCTGCAGATCTCGAGCGTCAAATTGCCCAGTTGCAGGATTCCCAGGAAACGCTTCTCAGAATCCAACAGAGGTAAGTTCACCTTTAAAGCTTAAATCATCTCTCCTCCTCCTCCTCCTCCTCCTCCTCCCCTCCTCCTCCTCCTCCTCCTCCTCCTCTCCTCCTCTTCCCTGTCCTTGCTTCTATTTCCTCACTCTCCTCTCTTCTCTCGTATACCTACATCATACATCCCCGTAGAGGGATAGTGCCGTCAGTGCACCTCATGCGGTGCACTGTAAGCACTACTTTAAGGTTCTTGGCAGCCTGCCTCCCTTAGGCCCCATAGCTGCCACCCCTTTCGTTCCTTTTACTGTTCCTCCTTTCGTATTCTTTTTCTTCCATCTGACTCTCCACCCTCTCCTAACAATTGATTCATAGTGCAAACTGCTTTTAAGGTTTTCCTCCTGTTACGCCTTTCAAACCTGTTACCGTCAGTTTCCGTTTCAGCGCTGGATGACCTCATAGGTCCCAATGCTTAGCCTCTGGTCTAAATTCTGTATTTCATTCCATACATCATACATAATGCCGGCGCATACATGAGTCAGCATTTTTAAAAGATAGATTTGATTTCAGTGAATTTATCGTCGGAATTGATTACTATTAGATTTAACGGACTGGTCTCCTCCTCCTCCTCCTCCCCCTCTCCTCCTCCTCCTCCTCCTCCTCCTCCTCCTCCTCCTCCCGATTACTTTGTAATGAGTGCCCATGGCTGCTTGTTAAGACTTCGTTTATGTTAAGGGATGTCTGTGTTTTTGCTTGCCGCCGCGAGAGACTTATGTTAGATCGGAATGAGAGGCAGCCTCAAGTGTAATGACTCTGGCACACAAATGCCTTGCGTAGAATCATTTTGAAGGAGATTGCTGGGATCCTTTTTATGAACTCGACACCGAATTAATGTACGTGGAGGGGTGGTAGTTGGCTTTTCTGTATGATAAACTATGTTGAGGCGGATGTTCTACACTTACTCAGTACAGCCATAAAATGTCATTTTTCATTCTTAACATTTTTTTTCTCCATTTTTATCCTCACATTGGAATTCGTGTCGTATTCTCGCTGCTTCTCGCTAATTAAATTCATCCCCTTAATTTCACCCTTGTTATTAATTGAACTATAATGTATTTGCAAGAGGTTTTCTTCTCCCTAGGAAGATGATCTCCCCACCCGTTAATAATGAATTTGAAGTCCTTTCATCCGCCGTTAATAGAACAGTTACGTCCTCATAATGTTTCCTTCCCCTTTTATAGAACAAGTGTTAGTCCTGTAGAATTTTGGGAAGCCTAGGAAAAGTTGACAAAGAACTACATTAAATGTCACTGGGAATGAAATTGTCACATGTTCTCTAATAGTATATCTTGTCTGTGTGTATTTTTTTGAGCTATAGACATGAAAGAATATATTTTTGCTGTTTGGGTCAGTTTTTAAAAAAATGCAGAAGTAAACGAGTGCAGGAATTTTATTATGGTCCCTAATTCCTTAGTGGATAGGTATTTTTTATCATTTATAATAAAGAATATTATTCAGCAGATAATACTTGCAGTTCCTTGGCATGTTAGGCATTTGACTTAGTGTTCAAGCTCTGCAAAGTCTGAAGTTAAAAATAAGAGAGTAATACTTCTGGCGAATGGGTTAACTTATTATTAGTTAATCTTTATGTTCCAAGATAACTAAAATAAAAGTATTATTATCTAATATTCTGTTTGGAACATTTTCTTATACTTATGATTCATGTAAGATGATGCCATTGAAATTCGACAAAAAATTCAAGTTAAGTGTACATATACAACATTTCAATGACGTTTTCTTTTCATTATAAAAGAATTTTATATCGTATATACTATTTTTTTTCATCTTATATTGTGGTGCTGTTCAACAAATCTTGTTTGCGGGAAGAACAATGATGTTATTTACATAAAAGAATCCATTCACTGCTTATGTTTAGTTTCTTAGGTAAATATTCATTTTGTTTAGCTAACATTTTTCATTGAAAATTGAAATGGAATTTAAAAAGAAAGTTCCCCTATTGACCATCATAAATCTAAGTTCACATAAATCAGGGAACGTAATAATGACTGCATAACCTTAGCTAAAAAAGAAACGAAAATAGTGTCAACTTTGAATATATGAATATAAAATTTTTTTTAGAGGGGCTCTGCATCAGGTAGCTTGCAGTTATATAATATATATATATATATATATATATATATATATATATATATATATATTATATATAATCGCTGACCAATCCGGCACTGGCCGGGGAAAACAGAATAGCAGCCTATCAGGGCTGAACTTGGACTTCAAGGGGATCGGAAATGTCAGTCATCTTGGCGACCTTGAAAACTAGGGATTAGACACTAATATCTGGCGTTTTCAGTTACATTTACATGTCAGCTCTTCCAACCCCAACCCACATTGGTGGAAGTGATGCTATTGTAGATAGTAGATAGAAAGGCCTTTGTATACCAAGTTATATATATATATATATATATATATATATATATATATGTGTTTTTATATATATATATATATATATATATATATATATATATATATATATATATATATATATATTACAGAGATTCCTTTACGTCATATAGAGTGCGACTATACACAGTTATATTATATTTATAATATATATTTATATATATTGGAAAACATAGCCAATAGATTATAAATTCATACTTATCGCCATTTAAAGTCTCTTACGAATATTTGATGTCACTTTTCCCCATAGATAATAACTGGCAACATATACCATTGGAAGGTTCTATCCTCGTTAAGGAGCAGCCATGCCCCAGATTAAGTTTTGTTTCCCTTTAGCAGAACTGTTACGTATCCGTTTATTTCTTATCTTTTGAATAGAATGTCGTCATCCATTTTCCATTCCTCGTTTATTGTAGAACAATGTGACTCCATAGGCTCATTTTCACCCATAGAATGCAGGATTCCTACTCATTATTAAAGGGTCAGTCCTCTTTTGTTTGATTCCCCCTTACGACGCTCCTGATAGGCCGTTGATTAGCAAGTCACATGGCTGGAAACTCTCAGTCTCTAGAGAGTTCACATAGGCAGGATGTATGAATGTTCAACCTCTCCTGAGGGATATCTTTAGAAAGACGTATACCTCAGGAGAGGTGGAACATACATCCTGCCTATGTGAACTCTCTCTTGAGAGTGATTGGCTTATCAACAGCCAATCAGGAGCGTCGTAAGAGACTGGCCTAGACACCAGATCCATGGGTGATGTGAATCTACTACCTTGTAATTCTAAAAGACAGACTTTGAGGCAAGCTTTAATATTTGTAGATTTCAATGAAAAAATAAACGCGATAAAGCTCCTGATTCAGCAGAGATATAGAATATTTCAGGTATTCACAAGAAAACTTGTATTTTTCCTATTCATTTGTCTATATAGAACTAATTTATTTTCATTTAAGGAAAAATTGACATTGATGAGATGGAAGAACTTCTTTCGTTCTTGAAAAATATATCTGAGGAAGTTATAAGTCAAAAGATGCTTTACAGACTCCATATATGATTCAGAAAATGCATTTTATTTAACACTGATTAACATGATATTGTTTTATTTTTCCTGTATTAAATGATCTCCTACAACACCTCTCTCCATATCCGACAGATTAATAACTCATGGGTTTGGATATTGGTACTGGATGTCTTTGTCTGCATGTCTTTGCGTGACCAGCGTATCAATTTCTCCTTGTACTCTCATGGTCGTCGAATTGATTCGTTAATTCTAGAGTTGCTATTCGGCGCTGTCAAGATTTAGGAGGTAATCGATATGTCCGTCTTCGGTGATGAGTATTATCAGGAAAAGGTTTCTGCAAAGTTTGGGTCCTTGGAAATGTGTGCGATTTCGTCGGGGTCTCACTCAATCGATTTAATGTGGCTGTTCAATTATACAGGTTTATCCCACGTATTTCACTACCTTCTCTGTTGTATATACCATAGAGGGAATAAAAATTGCTTTATACAGGCTGCTGATGTATTTCTCATTACCAAATTTGAACATTGGTTAGTTATTCTCAATAGAATATAGCATAATGCTCTAGAAATTTGAGAAGTCTCGATATACAGTTTTAACTGGAATGATGCTTCCATCTGTTTAACAGGAAGTGTTTATGTGACCTTCTTATTCTTCTTTAACTTCTTCTTCTTCTCCTTGGCCACAATCTCATTAACGGTAAGTCGTCATCTTCCTCTTCTTCTTCTTCTCTTTTTCTTCTTCTTCTTCTTCATGACCACAATCTCATTGATAGTAACTCGTTTTCTTCTTCTTCTCTTTTTCTTCTTCTTCTTCTTCTTCTTCTTCATGGCCACAATCTCATTGACAGTAACTCTTTTTCTTCATCTTCTTCTTCTCTTCTTCTCTTTTTCTTCCTCCTCTTCTTCATGGCCACAATCTCATTGACAGTAAGTCGTCGTCGTCGTCTTCTTTTTCTTTTTCTTCTTACTACTCTTCTTCTTCTTCTTCTTACTCTTCTTCTTCTTCTTCTTCTTCTCCTCCTCCTCCTCCTCCTCCTCCTCCTCCTCATCCTTCTTCTTCTTCTTCTTCTTCTTCTTCTTCTTCTTCTTCTTCTGCTTCTTCTTAATCATCCTCTTCTTCTTGGCCACAGTCTCATTGACTGTAACTCCTTTTCTTCTTCTTCTTCTTCTTCTTCTCTTTTTCTTCTTCCTCTTCTTCATGGCCACAATCTCATTGGCAGTAAGTCTTCTTCTTCTTCTCTTCTTCTTCTTCTTCTTCTTCTTCTTCTTCTTCTTCTTCTTCCTTTTTTCATGGCCACAATCTCATTGACGGTAAGTCGTCGTCTTCCTCTTCTTCTTCCTCTTCTTCTTCTTCTTCTCTTTTTCTTCTTATTCTTCTTCTAGGCCACAAACTCATTAACAGTAACTTTTCTTCTTCTTCACTGTTTCTTCTTTTTCTTCTTCTCTTTTTCTTCTTCTTCTTCTTCTTGGCCACAATCTCATTGACAGCAAGTCTTCTTTTTTTCTTCTTCTTTTTCTTCTGCCTTCTTCTTATATTCTTCTTCTTCTTGGCCACAGTTTCATTGAGAGTAAATCTTCTTCTTTCTTCTTCTTCTCTTCTTCTTTTCTTTTCTTCTTCTTCTTCTTTTTCTTCTTCATCGCCACAATCTCATTAACAGTAACTCCTCTTCTTCTTCTTCTTCTTCTTCTTCTTCTTCTTCTTCTTCTTCATGGCCACAATCTCATTGACAGTAACTCTTTTTCTTCTTCTTCTTCTTCTTCTTCTACTACTACTTCTTCTTCTTCTTCTTTTTCTCCTTTTTCTTCTTTTTCTTCTTCAGGCCACAATCTCATTGACAGTAAGTCGTCGTCGTCTTCTTCTTCTTCTTCTTCTTCTTCTTCTTCTTCTTCTTCTTCTTCTTCTTCTTCTTCTTCTTCTTCTTCCTCTTCATTTTCATGGCCACAATCTCATTGACAGTAAGTCGTCGTCTTCTTCTTCTTCTTCTTCTTCTTCTTCTTCTTCTTCTTCTTCTTCTTACTCTTCTTCTTCATCTTTTTCTTCTTCTTCTTCTTCTGCATGGCCACAATCTCATTGACAGTAAGTCGTCGTCGTCTTCTTCTTCTTCTTCTTCTTACTCTTTTTCCTCTTCTTCTTCTTGGCCACAATCTCATTGACAGTAAGTCTTCTTCTTCTTCTTCTTCTTCTTCTTCTTGGCCACAATCTCATTGACAGTAAGTCTTCTTCTTCTTCTTCTTCTTCTTCTTCTTCTTCTTCTTCTTCTTCATGGCCACAATCTCATTGACAGGAAGTCTTCTTCTTCTTCTTCTTCTTATTCTTCATGGCCACAATCTCAATGACAGTAAGTAATACACAAAAGCTTTCTGACACTTTTATGAGTCGAAGTTTATGATTTTATGACGCGTGACGTCTTAGCTGCGTGCATGTCATGTTCGCGGTCTTGTTGAAGGATGTTCGTTTTTTATAGCTACGATTCAACTATTGAGGCAACGAAGGACATAAAGTGGGTACCTTTGCTGAAGTTTTCCTTGTTTTTTTTCTTAACTTGTCGAAGCTTAGCTCAAAGTTGAGTACTAAAGTGATTGCACTTAATTTTATTTTCATAAGATGTTTGCACTTAATTTTATTGTCAATTTTTTTGTCGCTGTTTTTGGGTTCCTCTTATCCTGTTGAGACTGTACTTGTCCCGAGGTTTTCAACACGTTGGAAATGCTTTTAATTGTATGTGTGATTTGGTTCGTGTTGGACCCTGTTAAGGACAGAGGACGCTAGAAGATCAGATTATTAATAAATATATTTAATATATTCAAGAAATCCATGTGAACATCGTTTACACGGGTCCAGTTAATGTTGTCATATACGTTCCACGCTTAGATAAAATGCAGCACGAACGTTAAAGTTCGTCAATATATTTTGACCTATTTACCATTCTTATTAACTCTTATCACCTTAACGTTTGCAGACATAATCAATTCTTTCAACACTACAAATCTGATATCTTGTACAGTTCTCCTCATTGACGTCATGCATCATTCATATGATGTATAATTCAATCCAAAGTAGCTCACTGTACACATTTTCTTAAAATGCTTTCGTATTGATGAGAAGGATTTTATTTAAATGGTATTATTACGTATGCAAGCCAATATGTAAGAATACGTATAGAATAGCACAGTTTATAACAAAATAATAATTCGGAAAGCAAGTACATTAAATCTCAGGACATGTCTAGCAGGTTCATTTAGTATTTGCATAACTATACATTATCCAGAGGGAATCTTGGTATACATATATTTTTTTAATGCTGCCGATTTTTCGCGTTCAGTTGCCGCTGATGATCAACTGATAGGATACGATCTACTTGTAAAGAATTTGTAAGTTCTTCACCGATATCAGCTTTTCCCTCAATATTTACTTTGAAAGTTTTTTTTTTTTACTTGCATGTGTCCTTGATAAGCTGTAACAGTGGTCGTCATTCTCTAGTTGCTTAATGCATAGCATAGGAATCAGTCATGACCTGATAGCGCAGTTCAGTGACTTTTTTTTCCTTTGGAATCACTCCGTTCCCAGAGTCTTTATTTTTTTTCCATGGTTTTTAAGCATTTTCTTTGTGAAGGAAGCAGGTTGACTCTACCCTTTATTATTACTGCTGATTCTCGAAAGTTTTCATCTAAGGACCTCGGTTATATAAGGGCGAACGGTTTTCCATTTCTTTGCTTTTGAAAAATAACTGTGACCATAGGTAGGTAATCATAGAATATCTTCAAATCTACTTTTAAAATCTATTTTTTGTTTATTGGGGTAATTTTCTGGTAATAATAGAACTATAAACCTTCTTCCTTTACAGAGGCTATAAAAAGGTGTTTTTTAATATGTAATGGTTGATGTCTTTTAAGAACTTCTGTACATCAATAAACGATATACTACGCTCTCGCTCCATCTCTTCACTCTCTCCATGTATGTATCTATGCTTGTATATTATATATATATATATATATATATATATATATATATATATATATATATATGTATGGGTATATTGGTATATATTATATACTATGTATGTATGTATATGTATCTATATATATATCTATCTATATATATATATATATATTATATCTAATATATATATCATATAATATACATATTATGTGTGTTTTATTAAACGTTCGAGGGACACACAATAGAACTGGGCGTCTCACCCTCTACAATTTCGAGCCAGCAATTCTTTCGAAGACGAGGAAAAATCTGACCGTCAAAGGAGATGTAAACGTCGAAGGAAATATTTTCCACCTCCTTGAGTGACATGAAGATCGCTAGAGACAGAGAACTGCATAATCGTTGCAGTAGAAATAAAGAAAAAATAATGAAAAAAAAAAATCAAGACGAAATCGCGCGCTATTTACATGTCAAAGTCCTGTCGTCTTTCGGCCTGTGTGACCATTAGGGACGTCTGCTTCCTCCTCCTCCTCACACGGACGGATATCGCAGTCACAGGGATTTCAGGAGCGCTGAATATGCACTGCTGAAGGATTTTAATGCCTTTTGGCATGCGGAATCATGTTCCTGTCCCCGCTGCTGCCCTCTTCCAAATGCGTGCGAAGCGATGCCCTTGCACGTACCCCCGAGTTAATTGGTTTGTCTTATTTCAGTGCTGTGTTCTCTGTTCTCTACTTTTAGAGTATCTCTTGCTCTTACAAATTATTTCTCTGGTTTTAGGTTTTTTTTAATTTTTTATTTTGAAGAAAGTTCGCACTGTGGTTGTATGAATACACACACACACACACGTGTAATATATATATATATATATCTATATATAGATATATATATATATATAATATATTATATTATATATATATATATAGATATATATATTATATCTATATATATATATATGATATATAATATATATATATATCTTATATATATTAATATATTTATATATATATGAATGCTTAAAAAACCACAGTAGATGCACGTGACTTCATAAATAAGCGAATACCACAGGAAAATGATAGTCAGAAATCTAAGCACTTTCGTCTTTACTAAGACATTGTCAAGGAGCTAATGAAATACAATTGGAGAGAAAGGTCTCAGGTAAACAACAAGATCAAGAATACCAGATGGTTAATTGTCAAAAGGGTAAAAATTAAAAGAGATAATCCAGGATTATCGGATATCACACGGTCACAAACCTAAACAGATTTGACCCTAACCGAAATTACAAAGTATCTTTACAGTCCAAAACATGTAAAAACTGAATATATTAATTTTGTTGCTTATATTTATCTACAACTTTTTTCATTATGAAAGCATCAAGTTTAAATAAACCAAGACTTAAATTTAGAACATTTCTATTATTTGACTTGATGAAACAAGATTCAATGATATTCCTTTTAACTGTGTCATTACATGGGATTAAGGCTCTTGCTTAGACTCCAGTTAATAGGATGATCTAAATCTCTCTTATGTACGAATAATGCATTCGATATTTGCCCAGTTCCCACAGAATATTGGTGCTGTTTGAGTCGTTGTGAAAGAGATTTACGGACAGACCGGTAAATCTCTTTAGATCATCCTATTAACTGGAGTCGAGCAAGAGCCTTAATCCCATGTAATAACACAGTTAAAAGGAATATCATTGAATCTTGTTTCATCAAGTCAAATAATAGAAACGTCCTAAATTTAAGTCTTGGTTTATTTAAACTTGATGCTTTCATAATGAAAAAAGTTGTAGATAAATATAAGCAACAAAATTAATATATTCAGTTTTTACATGTTTTGACTGTAAAGATACTTTGTAATTTCGGCTAGGGTCAAATCTGTTTAGGTTTGTGACCGTGTGATATCCGATAATCCTGGATTATCTCCCTTAATTTTTACCCTTTTGACAATTAACCATCTGGTATTCTTGATCTTGTTGTGTACCTGATTCCTGACTATCATTTTCCTGTGGTATTCGGTTATATACATATACATACACCCTTCAAGTACTTTTTCATCGATTTTCACTCGACTGTTCTCACTTCCCAGTATCTTTCTCTCTTGTCGTAATTTGGTATTACAGCTTGATTCGTCCTGTGTTCTCCAACTTAAATTCACACATATCCCAGCATATTATTCGACCAAGTACTAATCATATATGTGTGATATATAGATATACTATACGCGTGTGTGTGTATAACTGAACCACGAATATATATATATATATATATATATATATATATATATATATATTATATGTGTGTGTGTGTGTGTGTGTGTGTATGTATACACACACACACACACACACACATATATATATATATATATATATATATATATATATATATATATATTTATGTTTGTGTGTTTGCGTTCGTGTATTACCGCGTGCGCTCGTGCGAACAACTTTACATAACTGTGTGGCATACATATCTGTTTGAACTAAGAAACCGTCCATTGTAATGTTGTATAGAATAGTGTAAAACTGGTATGTTTGACGTCACGTTCTTGTTCGCCGTTGGCTAAGTCATGTCGTCAAGTCACCGTAGGTTACGTTTGGTTAAGATGTAAACACCCATTGAAATGTGGCCACGACACCCGAGAAATAGCCTCCTCAAATCTACTGTATTTTTTCCCGTGTTTGTAGAAATGTCTCCCAATGAGACGGCTAGTTAACTTGAGTATAAGGCGATTTCTCTCGTCTCTTTGATGCTTATGGGTTGAAACAAGATGGAAAGTGGGAAACATACAATATCTATTATCATTAAGCTGATAGTTGTATTATTTTAGTATTTTATTTGTATATTTATTCTATTTAAACTTGTGTCTGTATATACCTGCATATCAGAGTATGCATGTTCCCAGTGGTATCAGATACCTTGACATATATGCAGAGAAAGCTCGTGGGTATCATACCCACGCGTTCGCCACCCCCCACCCCCCCACTCTGTCCCCACGCGTCCAAAGACCACCATCCATTTGATATTTTTTGACACCGTGATCCCCTTTTCCTTCAATGCAGGAACATCGAGGCGAACCTCTTCAACAAAGTCAACGAGATTCAAGAGGACCTCAGCTTGAAGAGATTTGATTTAAGGGTAGCTCAAGTCCATCTCTCCGCCGTCAAAGCCCAGGTTAGTCTCTCTCTCTCTCTCTCTCTCTCTCTTCTTTCTCCTCGTCTCTCTCTCTCTCCTCTCCTTTCCTCCTCTCTCCTCCCTCCCGGCACTCTCGCCGCGCACATTCTCCTAACTCTCCGTCCATTCTTCTCTTCTCTCTCTCTCTCTCTCTCTCTCTCTGTTTTATCTGTGTTATTCGTGTGTGATTTCAGATGAGCTTAACCAAATTCCTGCTTGGTTTTAACCGGGAGAGTATTCTTGGATGGGCTTTTTTTTTTTTAAGATCGGGTACTATTTCGTTAATATGTTTTTTTATTTTTTATTTTACTAACACGCTTGAAGGAATTAGAAAAGATTTGAGGCTTACGTATTGCTTTCATCTCGTGTTATTGATTAGCCAGTTTATGATTTATAAAAATGTTTTAGGACCTGTTAGTTTCGAACTTTTTCCCCCCACCTCTGCGCAAGTCTTTGGCGGAACCATGCGACGTTGGAGGATGTTAATGATGTTATAGGATTGAATTTTTGTTTTGGTTTATACCTGTTTTATGATTTACCAGTGATTTTCTTTTCGTGTCATTTAATGGCTTATTTGCTTTTCGTTGGTAATTTTCCCAAATGTTCGTGGGTTAATTTAGGTTGGTGTATACAGGAGAGCGTTTATGGTCAAAGTTTGTCCAGCATCTTCTGTTTTTCAGTCATTAGTTCAACATAAACTACTTTTCACATTTTCAACTTCTCTGGAAACACTGGATCAATTTCAACCAAACTTGCCGCGAAGGACCACGCCCCCTTTCAAGGACATCTCATTAGCTTGTGAAAATCATGATAGGATGATTTAAATATCTTTCCACCTGAATTATTATTGGACCAGAAATGACAAGAACTTAGCTGCAGGGTTCCCTCTGTCATTTAGAAAGTCAGTGGCCAGGATTGGACAATAGTGAAGGTCCAGTTTTAGAATGTAAATGTATATTCCTTGGCCTCTTTGATCCCTGTCAGTTCAGGTCACCGATTTAAGACGATTCGATTATAACTTATCGAGGCTTGCCTCACTCAGCTTTCCTTACTGTTGAATTTCTTCTATTTTCAAGATGAACAAAGCCTCGGTATATGATTTTCTTCTCAGAATGAACGCTTAATTGGTTTATTCTATTAAAAGAAGTTTGGTCTTTAGGAAAACGTACCGAGGTTAACCACGGCGAGTTTTGAAATTATAACTTGGATGGTTTAGTTTCTCACAAGGGTAAAATATAACTTATAAGTCTAAGTCACGCTGGTTGTATGGTTTGAATTTCAAAATACCCAACTTGAGATGGTGAACAGCATTGTATTCGTTTCATTTTTCCAAAAAGATTTTAAATGCATATCTGTTCTCATAGGTCTGTTGTTCGCGAAGCCAATTGATTATATCTGCAATTGACTATGACAATTTCTATATTTTCTCCTTCCTCATTAATATAATTTTCTTTATGCTTACAAGATAGCAAGTCTTTTGAGCACTTAAGACCTTTATTAAGCTTCGTTCAGCGATGCACCAGTTTTACCCCAAGTGATTAGTTTTGTCAAAGATAGCGAACAAAGTTCGCAAGGTATTTTGTTTGTGGAGAGTGTCACCATGAAATCATTTTCCAAATAGCAGAATATGGGCAGTCATGTCTGTGAAGGTAAATTTAATATAGAATATTGCGACATGATACATACAGGAAATTATAAATCGCTCTGCCTTTAAAGGTTGTGAGTGCAAAGCAAATATAATTGGAGCAGTTAAAATATATATTTTTTACATTTTACGTATTCATAAAAATGTAGTATTTTCAGATTTGGCATCAAAGGATGGTTGGGGAAATATATATGAGGCCAAACTATAACTGGTTCACTTAAGGTAGATTCTTGGATGAGCCCTATTCTCACGAGACGTTTGTTTGGTGGCCGCTGATTGGCTGGTACCGGGAGGTGGGCAGCTCCCAGCCAATCAGCGGCCACCAAACAAACGTCTCGTGAGAATAGGGCTCATCCAAGAATCTACCTTAAGTGAACCAGCTATAGTGCTGTTATTTCATATTCCAAAGGCATAAATGCGCTTAAAATGATCTCTTGAAACTTTTGAAGTTGAAATGTCGTGGAATGTTCTAGACATTCGTGGCAAAGCCATTTGGACTGGAAACACCTCCAGTGCTGATGACTGGATATTCGACTCCCAGGGAATCACTAATCGGCATTTCTGATCCTTTACTTTTACGTGTTGGTATTCGATGCGTTTTGTCATCTTCCTCAATTATTATTATTATGACGTTACCTTTGCTAACAGGAGGTTCTTTAGCTCTCTCGGCAAGCTGGTTATGGCCAACTACAGTTTGGTTACGCGTGTTTGAAGTCTAGTTGTGACATTCCAGCTGTTGAGACACCTTTCAAGACGAAAAATCTGGGGATCAGTTCAAAATAATGGGTAGGATTGTTTCGAGTTAGTTATCCACGAAGAAAATTAATGTTGATAGGCTTTGAATTCCAAATGTTGATTGGCTTGAAATTCCAAATGTTGATAGGCTTGAAATTCCTAATGTTGATAGGGATGAAATTCCTAGTGTTGATAGGCTTGAAATTCCTATTGTTGATAGGGATGAAATTCTATTGTTGATAGGGATGAAATTCCTAATGTTGATAGGCTTGAAATTCCTAATGTTGATAGGCTTGAAATTCCTAATGTTGATAGGCTTGAAATTCCTATTGTTGATAGGGATGAAATTCCTATTGTTGATAGGCTTGAAATTCCTAATGTTGATAGACTTGAAATTCCTATGTTGATAGGCTTGAAATTCCTAATGTTGATAGGCTTGAAATTCCTAATGTTGATAGGCTTGAAATTCCTATTGTTGATAGGCTTGAAATTCCTGGTGTTGATAAGCTTTGAATTCCTAATGTTGATAGGCTTGAAATTCCAAATGTTGATAGACATGAAATTCCAAATGTTGATAGGCTTTAAATTCTTATTGTTGATAGGTATGAAATTCCAAATGTTGATAGGCTTTAAATTCTTATTGTTGATAGGCTTGAAATTCCAAATGTTGATAGGCATGAAATTCCAAATGTTGATAGGCATGAAATTCCAAATGTTGATAGGCATGAAATTCCAAATGTTGATAGGCTTGAAATTCCAAATGTTGATAGGCATTAAAATCTTATTGTTGATAGGCTTGAAATTCCAAATGTTGATAGGCTTGAAATTCCCAATGTTGATAGGCTTGAAATTCCCAATGTTGATGGGCTTTAAATTCTTATTGTTGATAGGCTTGAAATTCTTATTGTTGATAGGCTTGAAATTCCCAATGTAGATGGGCTTTAAATTCCTATTGTTGATAGGCTTGAAATTCCTGATGTTGATAGGCTTGAAATTCCTGATGTTGATAGGCTTGAAATTCCTATTGTTGATAGGCTTTAAATTTCTATTGTTGATTAGTTTGTCTCTGGATTTAGTGATCTGCCCGTTTACATCACATCATTTTGTCTTAAAGTTTTACCCTCTGTTCATTTCCTTTAACTAGTTTTATTTTTTACTCCAATTGTCTGCTGGATTTTATTAATTATTTTATGCTTTTATTGACTCACCTTTGTATTAGTTTTCGCATTTCCTTCTGGGTATGAAAAGCTCTGATGCTTTTGATTTTAATGTTTAGGTTCTCTGCGATTTATCACCTCCCTTTTGTCCTTTTTATTACCTCATTAACTCTTGGATTTCATCACTTTCCATTGTCTCGTGGAATTTGTCACCTCCCCAATCTTCTATTTGGTTATATCCCTGCCACCATATCTGTGCCATTTTAACATATTTCGCTTACCAGGTGAGTAAGCCTTCAAACTTCTTTGTTGTTAACATTATATTCGTAACTTAATGTGAAGTGGTCTTTGTAATTAATACTCGTACTTAGTACTGCTCGTACAAACAACAAGGATCAAATAAAAAGGGCACAAATTAAATGCTTATACATACATACATACATATATATATATATATATATATATATATATATATATATATATATATATATATATATCCATCCAGTTCAAAGTAGAAACGAAAATAATTGAACAGAAACATACCCTGAATTCAGTGCACCAAATAAATTTAAACGTGCTAAAATCCACGGTCAACTAGAGCCTTGTTTCACCAATTTAAATTGACCTAATACATTATATTTTCTTAACATGAACATTACTTATTTTTTTTAAATTTTCGTTCTAATATATCTTAAGTATCCTATCTTAAAATTCATGTATTTTTAAATCAACGCGAAACCCCTTTTTCAGACCTTTTTGGGTTCTTCCATAGACCTTTCCTAACCACCAAACCAACAACAACAACAATAGAATAGTTTGTAGGTTTACTTCCCGAGTTAGCGAAATAAGTCATTGCAGAAGCGATTCTTATGTTTTTAGGAAAATACTTTTCCCAGGAGTGCGTTATTCAAAGGAAAAATGTAACGTTAAAAAAAAAAGCTTTAGTATGCAAACTCAAGCTTCCTAAAACCATTCGTGTACCTGAATCTTCAGAAGTTGCAAATGGAGGAGGAGTTTCTGGAACGTTTGTGAGCATTCCGTGTGTAGCTTCAGACTTCATGTGAACGCCGACGGAAATTCACACGTTTGCTGCTTTGCGTGGCCCCATACCATTTCCTTCTGTCTTTCGTTAAGAATGGGGAACGCCTGTTATTTTTCTTCTTATTTTGAAATGATGCGCTAATTGTATTCAATGGCTCTCTTCCTCGTGATGATACTGGGAAGTGTCGCTTTATAATTTATTGGTCCGAAGACCGAGGAATATGAAAAGCCTCTTTTATTTCGCAATAACTTTTTAAATATAAAGAGGGGCATGTTTTAAAATAAAAAGAGAGCGACTGAGAGAGGCCCATTCACATTATACTAATCTGATATTCATGTGATATCATTAAATAGTTTCCCGACCACTAACCGGGTGCGACAGCCTTGCAGAGAAATATTGGAGAATTTGAGTGGGTTTTCTTTTTCGTTTATTTTGTGAATATTATATTTTCCTATGCAAAGTCGTGTGGATTAGATAGGAGAGGTGGGGTCGTTTTCCCTGCTGCTTTATGGAAATGTACAGAATAGGTCATGAAATTTTGCTATAGCCAAGGTTGAGGTTCACAATTTTTCTGGGTTTGCTGCAATATCTAAACGGAGCTAGGCTTTTTCTGGTGTTATTAGAGCTCATTTGAATTTCTTTGATGCACACAAGAGTTATAAGGATTCGAATGCCACGACACTTTATTATTTTGGGCGATATTTTTGTCATCTCAAGAAATGTAATGGTTCTGGTAAATTAGTTAAGGGTACAAGGAAGTGTATCCTTGTCACCCATACTTATTGAAAAGATTCTTTTCTCTCTTATATAAAAAAAAAAAGTCAACTTGCACAGCAGATTCTCAGAGTGGGTGAAGATTCTCGTCTTGCCGCCCGTCTGTTAGATCGTACGGAATTAATCCCAAGTCTCCTCCTTCCTTTTTTATTTAGGTCTGAGCTAGATAAGAGCATTGTAGGATCTTTAAATAACAGACCCTTCATTAGGAGATTTCTGTAGATAATAGAAAGTGTGGGATATCACCAAAACTTGGAAATGGTTAAGGTACTTTAGTAAATTGATTTTGGGTGAGATGGCCCGGTGTTACTGTTACGTAACAGTGAATGGCAGAGGCAAGCCAGGAAAGTGTGGCATTTAGCATTGTTACGAGAAGGGAAGAATTTCGGTGTTATTATACACATATGGGCCAGTATTCTCACGTTTTGGTTTTAACTGTTCAAACATTTCTTGGAGTCTGGTATCAGGAAATGCGATCCCGATGTTTGAGCGGAAAATACCTTTAAAATGAGACATTTCAAACTCCCAAGGCACTAGTGAGTCTCCTGTTTTGCTATTCCTTTATATTTAGTCGTCCTTCTTGTTTGCATTGATAGAATTAATTACTTAATGAGTTGTGTGTGAATGTGTGATTACTGCATCTGGTTAAAAGTTCACGTTCAGCTGCAATACAAGAGAGTCATTTGTCAGGCTAACTCAGTGGCCGGTGGCTGGATGCAGAGCAGAAGAAAAAGATGAAACACAGAAAAGTGGGGCGGGTGTTCACTGCATCAAACACATTAGAGATGAGTGATTTGCCTTCACTTCATGATTTAACGTTTGCATTATTAGCGACTGAAGCAGTTCACTAAATCTGTCGGTTTCTGTGGCCTCATTGTGATGCAGATATTCCTGTGGACATGAGACCAAGTTCTGTAGCTGTTTTTTTTAACTTTAGTCATAAAAAGCAAAGGCGTTGACCCTACGCTCGACCTTTGTCTTTTATCCGTTCTTGAGACTGATCAATGGAGCAGAGATTCAAGTTCCGTGTTAAGTAAGGATTTAGGGGGTTAGGGGCGTACTTGTTTATTTATTTAATTATTTTAAGTTTACCCATACCATTAAATATGACACGAGTAGGAGACACGGTCGAAATGACCACTTCCGACCCTAAGGATGTTATAATGCTTTGGCAATCCATCTTGTAAAGCATCCAAGCATAACAGATACAGAGACCAGGGCAATATCCAAATACGGGCTTCATGTGCGTCCTTGCTCACATCGAAGCCATGTAGAGGTGTGCGAGTATCTCTCATGTCGACGGAACCCATTTCCCCCACCTGACATCCGAATCATTTTAAGACATGGTATACATCCCTCTTGGACTTGGACCTGGATGTGGTGGCTGGGCTCGATCCCGGCATATCCTTAGGTAATAGCCACAATGAAGATTTTGTCATTCCGTCTTTTATCGTTCCAGATTTTTGCTGTCATGATACCGAACGTCGTCGTGTTGTCTAGGTATTGAAAGTGATCGGTCGTGATACGCATTTTACTCTTGCTTTAAATGTGTATTGAATCTCTCTCTCTCTCTCTCTCTCTCTCTCTCTCTCTCTCTCTCTCTCTCTCTCACAGGCACTGCACAAGCTCGCGCACACAAACTGAAAGCAGAGTGAATTTTCGTGCTTTGTGCTGACAGAACTCTCCGCGTTTGGGTATTTGAAGCCATGTAGGCCATTTCCCTAACCAATTTAGACTCGCTCTTTTTCGCACACCGCCCTGCCTTCGCTGGAGCCTCTGCTATGCTGCTGCAGAAAGAGAGTGAAATAAGAACGAGCAGCCTTATTCGCGCTATTGGCGAGGTTGTACTTCCGCTGATCTGCGTTGAGTTTTGTTTAACTATGTACGTTCATACTTCTCCAGTTATGTATGTGCGCCTGTATGGTATTTTCAAGTTCAGTAGTGCTTGCATTGGGTGCTTGCATAGGTATACCATTACGAACGCCCCCTGCATTGTTATTCTCAACATGGTAACAATTAAATATTGCATATATCAGAAGAATGAAGGATGAAGTATGTCCTACGGCTTATGAAGCAGCTCTCAAGGGCGCAGAAGAAAATCCATAACGGAATCCATCGTCAGCTTCGGAGCCAAATCATCGTAGCAGAAAGCAAAGACAGAATACAGACGGATGGTCAAAGTTTACTTTCAAGCAAAGCATTTCCCAGACTGCATGATTAAATTCAAAAGCAGGAAGTACTAGAAGTCTGCTACAGAAAATACCAGCGGGTCCAAAATGCAATTCGAGTCTACACATTTGGAGTATAACCAACGTAGAGAAGTATAGTCATAGAAGGCTGAAAAAAAAAGGCTGAACAATATAGGGAAATGTAACTTTGCAAGATCGCTTGCATATTATCTTCTCGTTGTGTGGAGGAGAGAGAGCAAGCAGCTGCAGGAGCAGCAGCAGTGTTGAGGACTAGATGCAGTTGCAGAGCAGGACACAGAGTCTGCAGGATTGGGGGGGGAGGGGGGGGGCGCGGGGTTGTCCGGTTGCCCATAGGCGTCGGGGGCTCGGTATCTTCCGTTAACCTATATGTCGCTGCGTCTAAGCGGGGGTGGAGTGGGGGGGGGGGGGGGGGGCGCGATTGGGCAGAGAACCAGACAAAGGAACCGCGACCGACAGACGTCGTCTGTTGATGAATGACGAAGCTGGGGCAGGTAAACAATGGCATATATAGACAGGTATAGAGGGATGTGATATGAGGATGACTTGCGTCAGCCATAGACACTTCCCGAACGCACGATTGTTAGGTAATGTTGCAGGGCAGGTAAGTAGGAAAAGGAGTGGGTGGAGGATGACGTTAATAGTCGTAGAGAGAGGGAGAGAAAGAGAGAGAGAAGAGAGAGAGAAGAGAGAGAGAAATAGAGAGAATATGCGAGTGTGGGTGAAGGGGTTGAGTGGGCGAGAGGGAAGGGAACGACTTACTAGAGAGAGAGAAGAGAGAGAGAGAGAGAGAGAGAGAGAGAGAGAGAGAGAGAGAGAGCAATGCTGTTTAGCGGGATGGGGGGGTTTGTGGTGGGTTAGGGGGATGTGTTTTCGGGGGAAGGGGGGGGAGGGGGAGGAGGAGGGGATGGTAGAGAAAGGGAAAGATAGGAGGGGTTAGGAAATGTTGAGGGGGAGGGGTTGTGTCCCTCATTGCGTTGGGTCGGTGGGTCTGGTGGTGGTGGTTCTGCGTTCGCTGGGTCGAGCGAGCGAGCGCCCGAACTCACTACACACACACACAGTATTGCTTCAGCCTCCGTTGCCGGCGCCCGCGTTGTGTCCTCCGCCTCTCCAAAAACCGTATTTTTGCATATCTCGCCCTCTGCTCAATCCCCAACCCAACTTCTGACTGACCTCCCCGCCGCCTCGACCCAACTTGTCTACAACCAATTCTCTTAATTCTCACTCTCTCGGGGAAGAAGTCGCCGTTCATATCAGCCATAACCATATCCCTAAAAGATTTTACTTTGAGAAATATATTGCATCTTCTTTCCTCTCCTGTCCATTCGTTTTGATGTTAAGATTAGAAGGATAAACGTTCAAAAGCTTTGACGCGCTAAAACAACAAGAGTCATTCGTTTGTTTTTTGAGTGTTTTCTGTCTCATAGCAGTCATCCTCCAACCACCACCCCCTCCCCCCCAATTTTTCAAGTTGGAGAGTCTGGGCACCACATCACCTGGATTCGAGATTTCCAAATGATGCCCCCATCATTGGTCAATTAAATGTGCTGCTATTTTTTTGCCTCTCGCTGAGCTTTTGTGGAAAGAAACCAACCCCTAGAGCCCCGCCCGAGTGCCAAGTCAGTTTTGATTGAGAGAAAAAAGGCCCCTTTTTTTTCTCTCTCTCTCTCTCGTAGTATCTTAAGTGAAGAGTGTTCCGCGCGTTGCCGCCACGCCATCCCGAACACAAGAGGTAAAGCTCAATAATAAACCTGTAAATAGGCAACTTTTTATTTTTATTTTATAGATCTTAACCCCTCAGCAGTTGACTGGAGTTGACACTGTTGTTGTTCCGCTGCAGTAGAAGTTCGTCACTATTCATCTTTAGTCATTATATACAAAGCTGCATAAAAAAAACAAAGGAAAGCTTTTAAATCCACAGGGCTCATCTACTTCTGCAACAGGACAAGCCCTCTTCTTCCTTTTTTCCATATTAGTCATAGAGGAACCTTTACCTAAACGCTTCGTGTGTGCCCCCCGCCCGCCCCCCTCGCCCCCCGCCCCCTATCTCATTTTTTTAGTCCTTACTGACTGACTGATCTACTTTTAGCTCTTCTTGCATCAAGTTTGCTCGCTACCACTTTCTTAGATTTCATAGTGAGACATTTTTAATCTTCCTCTAGATCTCTATAGAGATTATATATATCTATATATCAATATCAATATATACACCAGTTTTTCTCAATCTTATACATATCATAGTCTGCATTAGGCCCTATAGTCCTTTTTTAGCGTTTGAATCATATATATATATCTAGCTCAACAAATATAAACCGGACACGTCCAAAAAACAAATACTTTTAAAAAAAGCAAAAAGCACACAAACCAAAAGAGAGCGTCCACCACAAAGCCCTCAACGACATTTTTTTACTTGTTCAAAACTAAATAAACGATCGTCGTCATTTTGTCCAAGATGGGGCTCCATAATCTATACAGACTGGTAAGTCGTTTTTCAATGATACGGATCTGCTTTGTGTTTTTTTCTCTCTCTTTATATTTTTTTCTGCAGCCTGGCTTTAATAAAATTTTTCACTTCTCACTCGATTCATGATGTTCCTCTCAAGTATATCAATCCGTGCTCACTTATATATATTATATATTATATTTATAGCTCGTTGTCACGATCTGCAGTCGTTAATCAAGCATGGCAATTGTATTTTCGATGTACGGCATCTTTTTTTTTGTTTTTTTTTTTTTGCCGTTTTTTGTAATGATTTTATGAGACAAACATTTTTCTTTTTCCTGTTCTCGTTGTTTTTGGATGTTTCTGGAATTTTATTTCCATCTTTGTGTATTTTCGGAATTGCCTCTGAAATTATTCCTGTTTCTGAATAAGCAAGTCGGGTTCGTAACTAAATTTTAATTAAATAAATAAGTGATAGGATTAACTAAACAACGACTAACTCCTTTTAATACGAAACTAGATTAATTAGATGTTGGCGATGCCTCGCATCCACACAAAATGGAGAGATAAACGTGTCCATACTCTTGTCCGAGATGCATAATAAATCACTTCCGGAGGTTAGGATTCTTACCGTGCACCTGGTTGTATGATTCACGTAATAGTTTAGTCACTGTAGTCGTCGCACTTTGTCTGTTAGTCATTGATGTCACTGACGTTGAATCTCTGCTTCCTCCTTCGATGTGATTAAATCTGGCCAGCAGTAGAAAGCAAGCATCGCGCAACTGGCATCTTGCATGTAGATGAATCGTTCTTATCAGTAGTATAGTCGTGTTCTTATATCACTCTTATTTGACAGAAATGGAAAGCACAGTAGATTCCCAACAGAAGCGAAGAGCATGCCCCTCAATATCTGTGATCCCGTTTTCTGTGCAAGTAGCACTGACATTGATTGACGACTTTTATTTTTTTTCCTTTTGCCTGATGATGATCTAGGAGCATGGAATAGATCATTAGGTCGCATGCTGTGTGTGCAATCATTCGAGAATGTTTCATCGTCTGGATGTCTCCTTCTGACGTAAGGCATCCCTCACAATAATCCACAATAATCTTAGGTGTCAGGTAATCTCCAAACTCGGAGAAAATAATAATAATAAATAAAAAAAGTTTAATGACTCGCAATTAGCCTCATGAGATCTTAAGCCAAAGTCCTTCCATGCTCGTTTCTTAATTCTAACTAATCGGTCAAATGCTTTTGTAATATTGGTGCATCGCTAATCCTCGCGAAAGTTAATGAACGAGAGAGTTTTCCCTATTAACGCCGCGCAGCTGTTAATTGCAAATTACATTGGCTGACGTGGAAAGAGAAGACAAGAGACGGGAATTGGAGCCCTTTAAGAGGACGGAATGTCTGAGGTTAATTCGAAAAGGAAAGAGGAATTTGGCCCATTTCGTCTCTGGCCGAAAGTGTAGACTTTAGTTTTAAGGGTGGGAGGAATGCTGTGGTATATATACGTGTATTACCAAGGGGAATTTCTAACTTGCTCAATGTTTGGGTGACTTGTAATTTTATTATGTACCATACATATGTGCTGTATATATATATATATATATATATATATATATATATATATATATATATATGTAGGTATATGATATGATATAATAAGGACCACCTGAGATGTACTTCCTCCTACAACAGTCTTAAATTGTTCGACTTACCAGTAACCGCCATATCTTAGAACGTTATGTATAAATAATATATATATATATATATATATATATATATATATATATATATATATATATATATATAATATATAATGTGTGTGTGTGTGACTTTGTTTCAGAAGATACCCTTCTTGTTTTCAGTAATTATTTCAGTGTTAGGCTACCAATGGCATACCCCTTCTTTTAGCTACAGAGTTGACTCACCAGCAGAGACACCAGGGATCTGTTGATCTGTGTAAGTGTTTCGTTTGTATAAAGTATGCACGTATTTACGTGCAGACTCGCAAGACATAGTCACGCCAACCAAACTTTCCGTGGAATCACGTGAAATGGTCTTTAAAAAATGATGAATTCTTTTGACTGCTAAATATTTTGGCCTCTCTCTCTCTCTCTCTCTCTCTCTCTCTCTCTCTCTCTCTCTCTCTCTCTCTCTCTCTCTCTCTCTCTCTCTCTCTCTCTCTCTCTCTCTCAATGAGACATACATATTTCCGATAATGATGTGTCCTTGTGGTAACACCAGTGAGAAGGAAGTCGTTCGCAATAAGCACACAGCAAATAGGACTCATGGTTCCATTATTAATCAGTCATAAAACAGATTATTTTCAGTTTTTTTTTATAATGTATGTATCACATCCACAATTACTTTGTTAGAACTGGAGTATAAAAGTGCTACTGCGAAAAATTTCTCAAAATGGCAACTGAGTTTCCATTTTCTTAATTCCTTGTATCGTTAACTTGTGAAATTTAGTTATTTGATATGGATGTGAAAATGAGTTTTAAAGAAATCTGCCATAGAAAAACTATCTTGCCTTTATCGAGCAAATAAATATTCTAACATTTTATTTTGAGAGAGAGAGAGAGAGAGAGAGAGAGAGAGAGAGAGAGAGAGAGAGAGAGAGAAATGGGATGTGGGCTGGTCTTTTGTGCCCTTTTTATATCTTGAAAAAACAAGTTGATATCAAAATAGAAATAAAAAAAAAGTAGATGTGTGGGAGGTTCTCGACGCACCCAGACTTAATTTAAACAACAGTCACTGGTTAAGGATGATGAGTAAACCATGCAACTTCCACCTCTCTCTCTCTCTCTCTCTCTCTCTCTCTCTCTCTCTCTCTCTCTCTCTCTCTCTCTCTCTCTCTCTCTCTGGTAAATGTTAAATGTTTATTTTTTCAGAACCTAACCATACAAATAGATATTGGCTTGAAAACATTGAAGCACCTTGCTCTATACCATCCTTACCATTCAGTTATTTAGGTTATTGGGTTCTAAACTTTTAGTGAGGTTAGTTTTTCCCTTCGTCAAATCCTGGTAGTGTAAGAAGACGCAATAAATGTAAATTACATTTTGCTTTCAGGTGTCTGTTAATAATTAAGTATGCAACGTGTTTATCATTAATATGTAAATATTTTTAAAAATATTGCGCAAGTGCCAAAGATGATTGTCGTCATTGCAGATTGCTTTATTTCATGACTGCATCTTGGTTTCTAAAGAACAGGAGGCAGATTTAACCACTTGTGTGTTTCAATATCGAAGCTACAATGTGTTATGATTGAGGAAAGAATGACAATAAGCATACTTAAAAATAATGTTTCCTAAGTATGGAGATTACAAAAAATTGTATTTACTTTGTTTTAATTTTTTTCAGTGAATTTTTCTAAAAACTTCCGTTTATTTCAAATAAGTGTAGGAACTCAAATTAAAGGTTTCATTATAGGTAAGAGTTTACCCCAGTTCTGAGACCAGTTTGCTACTTGGCAGTTTAGGAATTACTGAGTAAGACACCTGATATTGTCTAGTATTCTGTTGGCTGATTATTCTTTACTTCCACCGAAAAGCAGTTGAACTGACATCCCCTTTTTTTTCGTTTCGGCCAGCTGTTTTTTTTTTTTTTTTTTTTTTTAATCCTCTTTTAGAAAACTTGATAAAATGTTCTGTCCTGTTTGAGTCGCATAAAAACGGAACTAAGTTTTGTAATGAGAACCTAGTTATATAGAAGTTCAGTAATATCATATTTAAAATTGCCCTCACGTGCAGGTTTGTATCACATATATATCAAATGAGAGTTTTTAGTATCGATAGTGTCTCGTGATGGAATGTTAATCACAAATCTCGTGCTGCTCATACTGCAGCAAAGCATTCCAGAAAGACACGTCGGCAACATACTGCATCCATATCAAAAACAGGTTGAAAACAAGTTGGCGACCGATCGCAAGTGGTGAACGAATCTTTGGTCTGTGCTAAATAATTGCCTGAAATGAAACCTGGTTTGGACAACCAGTAAGTCATTAACTTTTACTCAAACTGTTTATGACGTCTGTGTGATAAGTTACCGTCGTGTATTATATGACGTTTCAATGGAGTGTGGACGAACATAAATATTAAATCATTATAGTGTTCGATTAGTTATTCCATTCAGAGAATATGGTATCCTACGAGATATTATTTTCTCTATGCGTGTATCTTGCAGCTGTACACACGCGTACAGACATTGTGTGTGTGTGTGTGTGTATATATATATATATATATATATATATATATATATATATATATATATATATATATATATATATATATATATATATGTATAGTATAGTATAATTGCCAGATGATAGAGTCAGCCTTGATTAAACAAAGACAGTTAATGAACATCTCAAAGGGCGCCTGGGATTCAGGTGTCATAGGTAAAATCTTCTTTCAACCGACGCTTGAGAAGATTAAAGAGAAATTATCAGTGATGACCAAAAGCGGCTGACTGTGGATGGATCTCTTAGTATGAATACTGCCTTTTCTGTATCTTTTCTCATTCATTACCTACCTGAAGATAGAGAATCAGCAGTCTCTGAAATATAGTACTTACTTTCTATATTTTTGGGCGTTTTTATTGGCTCCTTATGTTGCATTTACTTCTGACAAGGGGTGGCTGCCCAAGGAAGAGAAAGCAGCGATCATGGCCCCACTAATATTCGAACAGCCGAAGCGTCGATGGTCCCACTGTAGAGAAAACTTCAATTAGCTGCTTCGTGAACCTTCGCAGTCTGTTACGAACAGCGAATCGACCTCCCCCCAACACCTCCTGGGCATCGAGGCCTCTCACAACATGCAAATTTTATGCGTGTGATTTGCATGTGTGCGATTGTTTAATTGAATAAAAATCGGACTTTTTTTCTATCTGCGCATTGCATATCGACAGGGGGTCATAATAATCATTTGTTATTTGTCTCGTGGGAATCGGAACAGGAATTTTCAGTTCTGTTTGAAATATTGTCACCTATCACAGGAGGACCAATTTATTTGATCGGAATTCCCGATAATGTTATTTATTTCTTGCGCGAGATTCGGCAACTGTCACCGATTTTGGTTTCGATCATTTTCGATCATTTTTTTTTTATCGTTTCATAAATTTCCGTTCCAGCAAAGGCTTCCAGTCCTATTTCCATTACATATTGGCGATTAAGGTACAATGCATTCCGGGTGTGTGTGTTATTAGCATTGCATTGAACCTATATTTGAGTCGTAATGTTGTATTTTTTAAACGGTGTCCATTTTCCCTTAAATCGTACCGTTAGATGATGTGGTTGTTTGAAAATAATGGCTTCAAGATTTACTGTTTTTAAATGATTAATGTTGCCGTGATATCTTTTTATTAACTGTTGTCTGGTTATATTTTCTGTGTTCGCTATCAGATAATTTATATTTAATTTACGTATACTTACCGATACTCTAAATATGAAGGTAAATTCTACGACGAAATATTTTGATTAAATGCTCATATTCTCAGAATGAAACTCGATAGAAATTTCCTACTGCGCTCGTGTCCGAGATTCTAAACTACAATTCAAGATTCGTTCATTATGGATTTAAGAACAGCAATTGTTTGTTGCATTTCCCAGCTCACCATGGCATGGCCGCACAGAAATTAAGGTATTTCATATTCTGCAAAGTTTGGTTTTCGTGCATATGAAAGAGGCTTTTAAGAACGCTTTACCTGCTGATTATACCATCATTTTTGTGCCTCGGGAAGTATACGGCCGGACGATGTACCGTATTGAAATGTTTTACTGTACCGCCGTTCATATTTTCTTTCCTCCTTCCTACAGTCCATCCTCTCCTAACAATTGTTTCATAGTGCAACTTCTTTCAGATTTTCCTCCTGTAACACCTTTAAAACCTTTCACTGTTCGGTTCAGCATTGAATGGCCATATAAAGCAAATAGTATTGAAATGTGGGTGGTAGAAACCGTAGATTGTTTGCGGGTCCTGTGTTAAGGAGTTAGTACTCGCAGTTTGGCAAACAAGGGATATTAATAAGTTATGGTTTTTATTTAGGAATACTTATATACTGATGTCTGGGATTCTTCCGGTAGGCACTGTCCAAGTCAAGCATAATAGAATTTGAAGGTGTCCAGTATAATTAAACAAGAAACGTTACTTAAGTACATATGTCTAGAAACGGAATAAATAAATTCTAGAAGTTACTACCTCCCGTGGCGACATGTTTAGGTATCGGGCCAAAGATACTTCAGAATTAACAGTTGTGTTGGGGGGAGGGGGGAGGGTGTCAGTGTCCTGGCAAATTGATCATAACAGACATTTTCCTAATAGGTGCTGTAGGATGCATGATACAACTGTAGTACAAAATACCTTCAGCAATTTGATCTCTTTGTATCTCATCGTAAGCTGAGTCTCTTACATCGCATCTTTATAACTGTTAAAACCCTCTAACATTCGTTCACAAACTTCTTTTCAAATCCGTAGTGGCCGAACTTTATTAGGGCAGCCTCCCCGTCCCTAGTCCACACCTCGCATTAAAGAAAAACTTTGGTCGTTAAATGCATAAACATTCCATTAAAATTCTCTATCCCTTTGAACTCGAGAGGGAAAAAGTTTAATTTAATACTGTCCCTTGAGAAATGTTAATTTACAGATAGTAAATCCGTATCAACTTGTGACAAAAATGTATATAAATGTAACGGAAAGTACGCGAGATTTTATCTTTTTGACACATTTCATGATGGAGAATTCTTTCATAAAGGTTTGGATAATTGAGCACTAACAATGATTGAACGCACAGCAGTTCTTAAAAATGTCCATACAAACTTTTCTTTTAAAAAGGCCACTTATTACATTGACTAAGTGGAGTCCAAACGCGAACTCTCTCGTAAGCAATTTATCGAGGGGTTAAGATAACAAATTCTTTGAACCTTGTTTATACCGTGTCCAGTTTCCTCAATTTACCCGGTAACCAGAAGTGCCCAGGGGGAAGTAAATTAGAATTTACGTCGTCCTGGAACCTGGACATAGGAGAGGCCTAGGTATTGGAATGCTCTCACTCATGACCACGAGGTAGTGTTCGTACCGTTATTGGATATATGTCGCTCTTGTCATATATTTTTAGCTCTCGCGATAGCAATGCAGTTCAATGTTGTCAGTCGTAGTAATTGATCAGAAAAGTACCTCATAATGGGGTTTAATACGAATCACAGCCTTTTATTTGAGTAGTCCCTTCGTGGAATATATATATATATATATATATATATATATATATATATATATATATATATATAATTTTTCAGTTTTTTTAATGGCTGTTTCTTTTATCATGTAGCAAGTGGCACTAAAAGTCCTGAAACGTCACCAGCTGAATAAAGTACTTAGAAAGGAATAAAGCATTGACCTTCCCATCGCACCAAATTGATATATAAATATATATATATATATATATATATATATATATATATCTATATATATATATATATATATATATATATATATATATATATATATGTGTGTGTGTGTGTGTGTGTGTGTGTGTGTGTGTGTGTGTGTGTGTGTGTGAAAATTTACTCAGTGGTGGATCTATATATTTTCTTTTGTTAAAATTTTTATGAGAGTATAGTAACGGTTTCCTAGTAGGGAATGTAGGTATTTCGCTTTTTCTTATAGCAGTGTTTGCAATGTATAGTGTTTGCAATGCATTTTTCAACTATTCATAATGTGAAAATGTTCTGAGGAAATGGTTTTTAGGTGAGTATAATAATGACAGTAGTTTTTCGTATTATAACTCGCTGAATAATTTGAAACCGACCCATAAATGAGCCTGTGTTTGTTTGGGCGAGACAGAAGAACAACGCGCGCTCAGTCAGCAAAGCATGGAACACACAGCCACAGAGCCGTTTAATATAATGTCAGTAGAAAGCGAAATGAGAAATAAGATATAGAGGAAACCAATCACTTGATCCTCTTATCGTCGGAAAAGAGGATGGAAATATGGATGGAAGATATTGTGAAATGGAGCGTTGTTCGTTTTTTTTTTTTTTTTTTTTTTTTTTTTTTTTTTTTTTTTTTTTTTTTTTTTTTTTTTTTTTTGCCCGAAATGATGATATACGATTTGAGACCGTGAAGTGGTTCGAAATCTCTCTCTCTCTCTCTCTCTCTCTCTCGCTTTTTGCTTCTTGTTGTCACAGCAAACCATTTTCCTGCTTTTCCTTACGCTGTTCTTAAGGATTTTAAGAGGTGGTTTATTATTTTCATTCGTTGTCTCATGTATTGTTGGAGAATTCTCGACAGGGCCTTCTTAGATTTGTGGTTTTCATTTCCTTGTAACATCGGGCGCAGATTTGTCAGTTTCTTCATTTCGTAAATGCCCTGCTGGCAATTGCTCTTAACAAATTTCATGTGTAATTCTTTAAAGCTTCAAGGAGACTCAAACACAAACTCTGCTTTGTCCTTGGTTGCTGGGATGGATTAACATTTCACACAAGGCAAATCCTGATTGGCTGTTGATAAGCCAATCACAGGGCCGGAAACTCAATCTCTCTCGAGAGTTCACATAGGCAGGATGTATGTTCCTATTGGATTATACTTAGCATATTAATTTTTACCGTCGGAACCGTACTAAATTGCTAAGGTCACATGTCAGTTGTGTTTGTTTTATTTGTTTTTTCGCTTACGTGATGGAATTTAATTTTTCCATATCTATTTTGACCGTGTCTCTTCGCTAATTTTGAAATATTAAACGAGTGCTTATGACAACTGATATTATTTGAGGAAACATTGTCTTCTTCATTTTTACTTCTGAGGGAAAATTCCATTCTTAGGAAACCTTTAAAGCTTAGGTAACAAAAGAACATTTTGGTGTATTATAAAAGAATGTTTACCTTAATGAATAGTATGAGAATGTTTAACTTTTTTTTAATAACAGTATGAATCGAAGAACCAACTTGACGTGATTATAGCCATCGATGTTTACGTATTACCGAATAATGACAATATTGCACTTAGATAGCACAGGATAAACACGGCAATATCAGAGCATGTCTTCATGTTTTTCGATTGCATTACTTTTCATGTTAATAGATGATTGACTCTTAAGACTTGAAGGTTTTTGCAGGGGTTAAAACTGGCAGTTAATAAAAGGAAACCTTGGTAGATCTTGACAAGAAACAGATGGTGGAATGTCGGCTACATCCGTGAGTGAACTGTGGTTGCAAATGATTCGCCTTATATCATTTATTAAAACGTATTTTAGCATAAAGCTAGTTGTGCTCAAATGTTGATTTATTAGGCCATTGCGAATTTCAGAACCCCCAAAGGTCTCCAAATTCTATTATGCGTTTCCTATTCATGTTTACATAAGCCTCTGTGCATTTCAATTAAGTCATGTTTAATACGCTGTGTGAAAGGGTTAAAAAGCTGGAAAAATCTGAATTAAATAAGTCATTGCAATTATTTGCGTGGTCACCAGTGGAACTAAACTTATTTTTCTGGCATTTTGTTTCGGGGCCGAATTCACAGCGGTAGAACTAACAATAAACCTGGAAATATATGGAAATAAATATCCGTAAGAATATAGTAGTTTTGTGGTGTTGGGAGTTCAGGAATATCGTGTAATTAGATATTTTACTCTAGTTAGCAGAGGGGTATCCTGAGTAGATATTGTAGAATGTCTCTCCACTAGCGGATCCAGAAAAATTAAATGGGGGTGACCTCCAATTTTCATATATATATATATATAATCTATATATATATATATATAAATATATAATATTATATTATATATATCTTCTGTTTTATCAGGAAATCCCGAATCCATCGTCATTATCAGTAAGGTTATTGTGTTTTTTTTTATTTTTTTATTTTACGATGGATTTTTCATCATTTTTTATATTTCATTCATGTTGTTATCTAAATCGTCAGTATTATTATTTTGTCATTCTTTTGCATGGGGTGGGGGGAGGGTTTGTTCGAGTACCCAGGTCTCCCCCACCCCCCCGAAGGATATTTTGAGTGAGTTTTATGAAACTAATTACCTGAATTCAAGTAATAGTGCCAGCTGCTTGACACAGGTGGGAAGAAGACACTTGCACTAAAAATGAGCGAAAATTAAAATGGTTAACTGTACGAAAAGAGAAAGTATTTTAAAATCTGTAAGACTTAATTAATCTGGTGAAAACTTTGGCTTGGAGCTTAATTCCTGTGTTCTTTCTTACGCAGAACGTGTTCTTCGTGTTCCGATATTTCTAAGATTATTCAGTCCTGAAAGTCCTTCTCAATAGTGAATCATAAACTGTAATTTATGCAGTATTTGGCATAAAGTAAAACCAGTGTCTGTTTCTATTTATTTTATCATTGAAAATAACTTCAGAGATATTTTGATACATAATCGTTGTTCATGTGGTTCACATAAAGAAAGATTTATGGATACCCATCATATTTTATGTAATTGATCATATATACATATATGTATGTGTACGTGTGTGAGATATATATATATATATATATATATATATATATATATATTACACATTTGTATGCGATATATATTATATAAATTTACTCTATGTAGTTCAGCATTCTGATGTATCGTGACATGTACGACCCCTATTTCTATTTTATGTGTATTTTGACGTATTCTAACAGGTCTGTTATTTATGTGTGTTTGAGTAGTTGCTTTGCAAACCAAATCAACTTTTATTATATTTGTGTGTAAATTTCCATATGCATTTGAATTTATATTTGGTCGTATATTACTATATACGACACTGTTTATCGTATGCATAGGATAAACTGCGACGTTGTACGGTAAGTACTATCAGACACTGTTAAATGGGAAAGTGATTTCCTTGTGTTGATTGACAAAGATCTTGACATTTCCTGGCTTATCTGAATTCGACGTTCAACAATTACTGATTTGAAGTGATCTGAGTTAGCCTGTAACAAGCCACTCTCTTGGCGATCGTTAAATTATGCAGTGGTTTCTGACATTTCTTCTAATTCTGAATGTGTCCTGCACAAACAAAGCTGAAAACGCCTGAAATATTGAAGGAAAATCCAAAAAAAAAAAAGTTTTTGTAACCGATATCCACTATCTATCTTCGGGGAAAGAATGTAGCGCTAACATCATTTCTTTATCGTCCGCCGGTGTGTTACGACCTGTCAAGATCGGGTATAAAGATGGTGGACATGTGTATTTTAGTGCCTTTGGAGAAACTCGAAAGAGTTTTGGGGAAAATTTTAGGATTAATACAGACTCCACGCTCGTCATCGAGGGGGGCAAGGGGGGAGGAAGGGGATGGGGGGAGCTTTTAGTATTAATGCGAGGTGCAGATACCAAACAGTCAAAATGAGCTCGTATCTCGGCACGCAGGCCATGAAAAGGAACTTGCATACTTAATAAGGCTTTGTCAAAAGTCCTCCAGCTCGGGGGAGAATAAGGAAAAGATAAGAGTTAAAAAAAAAAAAAAAAAAAAAACCAAATGTCTTACCCGAGGGAGAACGAAAAGATATATAGCGGGATGTGTAGCCTGCATACCTAAACGTCTTAATAGTCTTGTAAATCTCTTCGTTTGCATAATGAAGTCCCAGTCGTCCATATCCTCGTGAAACCGCAACGCTGCCTTACCTGCTCCCGCGGAATGTGTGTGGAAAGCTAAGGAAACCCCATGAAAGGAGGTAAAGAAAGCTAAAGAAAGCTCTTTCCGGGAAAGGAGTAACATCAAGGATGCCATTTGTAAAGAGAAAATAGGCCATAGGAAAAATCAGATGGGAATCTATGTATTTCGTGAGAAACAAGGAGACCAGTGAATATATAGAATGATTTTTTTTTAGATCTGGAAGGATAAGGAGTAACATCAAGGATGCCATTTATAAGGGGAAAATAGGCCATAAGAAAATCAGATGGGAATCGTCTTTTTTAAATCTAGAAAGAAATTTAATTATCAGCGATTTCTAAAAGAAGGGAAAGACAATAATCCTGTTTCGTCAGAAAAGAGGAGACCAGTGATATATATGAAAATAATCTCTTTTTTTTTTTTTTAAATCGGGAAAACCAGTGATATATAAAAGGAATTTTTTTTTTTTCAAATCTGGAAGGAAATCTAATCATTATCAGCGTTCTCTAAAATAAGTAGAAAAACCGAATATTCCTGTTTCATGAGAAACTAGGAAACCAGTGATATATGAAAAGTTTTTTATTTTAAAATTTTCAAGGAAATCTTAGTAACAGACCAGTTATATATAGAAATAAATAATTTTTTTTAATCAGGAAATAAATCTAATTATTATCGATTCTAAAATAGGAGAATATCGAATTTTCATGAAGAAAAGAGGAAACCATTGAATCCTGCTGATATGAAGAGGATTATTCCGGCAGAAAGACAATATATGAAACCAAAGTTCCTGAAAGGAAAGAAGGAAAAGTATCTTGGAAGGGAACAAATTCCTGGGGAGAAAAATCAAGGAAAAATCAAAAGAACGAAGGATTTCGGGAGAGAGAAAACATACAATGGAAGAGAGCCTTGGAATTTCCAAAAGAGGGAAAAACCAAGAATCCCCAGAAGGAAAAGGGAATAGCAAAGGATCCTGCAAAGAAAGGGCGGAAAGTCAATGGTTCCTCTGGTGACAACTGGGTTCCTGACGTCACACTCATGCTAAGCAGACTGGCGTCGATTCCGCATGACCCTCCCCTTTAAACACAACACACACACACACACACACACACACACACACACACACACATATATATATATATAGATATATATATATATATATATATATATATATATATATATATATAGTGTAGTATGCGTGTGTGGTTGTGTGTGTGTATATTATATATATATATATATATATATATATATATATATATATATAGTATATGTGTGTGTGTGTGTGTGTGTGTGTGTGTGTGTGTGTGTGTGTGTGTGGGGTGGGGATACAATCCACAATGAAGTAAAATCCTTCTGTAGTTTAAAATATATATTTCTTGTACAGGATTAAAGCTTTCGACCATCATCTGTGGTCTTGTTCAGCTGATGGTCGAAAGCTTTAATCCTGTACAAGAAATAAATATTTTAAACTACAGAAAGATTTTACTTCATTGTGGATTGTATTCCCATTTACTTAAAGGCACGACATAGTACCTGGCTTCTGCATATATATATATATATATATATATATATATATATATATATATATATATATATATATATGTTTGTGTGTGTCTTTTATGAGTCTTCTGAAGACGTAGCACTAAGCAGTTAAGAGCACATAAAGAAGAAATACACAATATATGATACAAAAATACTTATACATATATATATAAATGTTATAGACATATTAATATATAGGTACATAAAACTGAATGAAAGGATCCAAAGAAATAACGAAGAAAAAAATGCACAAAAAGGCGAAGTGGTGTACGTAGATATTGTCCGAAATATAACACTCCTCTATTTTCCTTTTGTTTCATTCATGTGGATTTCCAAGCAGCCAAGAAGTGTCTGTCAAGTCTTGTGTTAGTCGTTATAATATTACCTTTGTTTCCTGGAAATAGTAAGGCAGTTATTTATCACATTGTGGGTTATGGAATGCCATGGAATTAGAGAGAGAGAGAGAGAGAGAGAGAGAGAGAGAGAGAGAGAGAGTTACAAGGAGTTCCAAGGATTAGGATGTCTCAAAGACTTATTAGTCCATCCGAGGAGACATCATGTGATCATTCAGTGTTCTAATGATTTTGTGTAGCTTTAATTTGGACTCCTCCACACTTCTGCTGAGAGAGAGAGAGAGAGAGAGAGAGAGAGAGAGAGAGAGAGAGAGAGAGAGAGAGAGAGTTGTATTTAAACTGAAATGGAACCCCAAGGATGTGGTTGAGGTTTTCCATATATCTCATGTCCCCAATTAAGAGCCAAATCTGATAGTGAAGCCATCGCTACTTCACCAATTCGTGTCTAGTTTTAAAGGAAACTAGTTGTCTGTTCTGAAAACAACAGTTTTTTGCATTTCTAGTCGTGGCGTCAATGAGCAATCAAAATCTACATATCCTGTGACGAATATTATTTTTCTGGCCTGTTTCTTCTAACGGAGGTCCAAAATCTATTCTCTAAATTCAATATCAAGTCGAGTATGATAAAAACGTTACTCTTCCCAGTCATGTTTACATTATCATAGACAACCAAATTACACGAATGGTTGAGACACCATTTTGTTTTTATGTTAATTACCAAATCCTATATATAAATATTTAACGGGTAACCTAGTGTTCGTTTTGGCAATTCTGTTATTTTCCCTTTTTTTCGTGTATTCGCCATGAAACCCAATGTTATCCTTTGCACTGGATCTAATAGAAAGCTGTGAGTTGTCCTTTTTTATTTGTCGGCAAAGGAGCCAAAGGCATCGGCCCCTATACACATCTGTGGGAGGAGAAAAGATGTGGAGGCTGTAGGGTGAATGATGTATTGTTCAGATTTTTTCTTGGCCCTAAAGGGAAGGTTGTGCCTTCTGTGTCTTGGAGTCTGTTTTTTTTTTTTTTTTTTTTTTTTTTTTTTCCCAGGTTGGTTAAAGTAAGATATGGCTTTGATACAGAGAGAGAGAGAGAGAGAGAGAGAGAGAGAGAGAGAGAGAGAGAGGTCGAACCTATCATTAGGGCAGAGTATTGTTTGTTTGTATCGGTGTTTTCACGTTGCATGGAACCAGTAAGGTTATTCAGCAACGGGACCAACGGCTTTACGTGACTTCCGAAACCACGTCGAGAGTGAACTTCTATCACTAGAAATATATTGTTTATGCTTGTCTGAATTTTGTGCCTTGGATGTGATTGTTTCGTTCGGTCGAAAGCTAAACAGTGCTTTGTGATGTGATTTGCCTTTGTCCCTTCTTGGTCTCAAATATCTGGTTTTCCTTTCGTTTGTACTATATTTCTAGACATCTATGGGTACTGTAACAGCTATGGGTGCAGTAACAAGCCCAAGTGGACAGAAAGTCTTGTGGCCTAGATTTAGAAGTGAAGAATTAGTAGAAGGCTTGTGGAAAAATGAAAATGACAGTCAGAGGAATAAAAAAAAACTTATTTTTATTTTATTTATTTATTTATTTATTTTTTGCCGCCTTTTGGGAAATGCAACTGATCGTGGTTGTTACAACACTGAAGGACTATAAACGTTCAAATCACCGATCCCTTTTTTTTCCTGAGAAGTGACATGGCCAACTGCTTTTTCTGACAACGCACGGAATGCAGTAAAAAGGAGAGGATTTTGTTACAAACCAGGTTCAAGAGACCGCTGAATCGAATCCATTTCGAGACTTGGAGGAACTCGCTCGAAGGATGTACAGGGTGTCCATAAAGTCCCAGTACCATTTTGAGCAATAAATACTTGTAATGGTACTGGGACTTTATGGACACCCTGTATTTGGATATAGGAAGTGGCCGCTGGAGCAACGTAATGTTAGGGAAGTTGGAGAGTGAGGTAGGAAGGCTCCATTGGGAATAGATTCAAAGGAAAATGCACACGAGGGTGTGGGGTTTGAAAAAAATTAATAATAGCTCCAATGGGATCAGAACAAATCAAATGAATGGTATTGCCATCGGACCTTCGACGGTGTGTGCCGGAATGGATTCGACCCGACCCGAATTGTGGAAAATTAAATTGTGCCCAGCAATTTGTTATTAAATTGTCCTTGACGAGGGATAATTTAAGAGATGCACGTAATTTTTAACTTGATTTTCCTGAACGAATAAAGGTTGATCTTGTTACTTTCGGCATAATAATCTACGTTATGCAATTCAATGCAAAACTGAAAAATGAAAATTTCATGTTTCAAAATAATTTGTATATAACAGTCTGGCAGGTACCCTTAAATAAAGACTCCCTTCATATCTATTCACTGTTAAAAAGAATTTACTTGGTTAGTGGCAGAAGGTGAGGGGCATGCCCATGGACAACGCCGTTGGTTGTAAGGCTTTCATTAAGACACAAGAAGAGTTTTCATTCAGTATATAAAACTTTTCACAAAGATCTTTTACTATTATATTAGATGATCTTTGTCTATTGATATGAAATTATTTTTATGATAGGTGGTAAGCTTAGGCCATAATATTTACAATAGATGAATATTTACATAAGGAATGCTGGCAATCTGGACGTGCTCATTAAGTGGTAATGATTCCTGAGGTGTTTTTGAACTACTGCCACATTCTTTTGGTGGCTTTGTCATTTTTGGTAAGATGCTAAAAATCACAGCATATTTACTCATTTAAAATCACTCTGCGTGTAAAGGCTACTTGTCAGAGCATATGGATGATTTATGTTGGCAACTATAATCAATGCAAAATGAGGAAATGCTAAAACTGAAGATTCTTTGAAGTTAACTTTTAACAGTGCGTAAATTTCAAGGCAGATCATCTGGCTTATCGCAGTATGTCAGAATGTTCGCCTTTCCTCTTAAGCTGTGTGTGTGTGTGTTTAAGGTATATTATTATATTTTCGTCAAATTGAAATGCGTATTAAGGTGAGTTTACACTAGGCTTCACCCCACGCTGCATGCATAAGACTAATCACCAACTCCTCCCAAATTTTTGTTAGCCCCGCCTACTGGACCGCTCATTAGGGTGAGTTGGTGGTGTGGCGTGACTCTTGATGAGCAGTCCAGTAGGCGGGGCTAACAAGAATTTGGGAGGAGTTGGCAATGAATCTTACGCATTCAGCGTTGGGGGTAAAGCCTAGTGTAAACTATCCTTTAG
>NC_061102.1:47469178-47476678 GCF_015104395.2 Macrobrachium nipponense | reverse complement strand
GTTGCACCAAACATGTATAGGGTTTGTTGTATGTCTCATTATCACTCTCTCAAACCGGAAGGTTCATTAAAACGGACCTCGGCCTCCCTGCTAACGAAGCATAAACGTACACTGAATCATTTCCAGAACATTGCTTCTGACAAGTTTACAGAAAGTCTTAAGTACCTCGTTCAGACCTTGAAACCCGGAGACATGCGGAAGCAGTGACCAGTTTCAGAATTTGCAGATACGACTGTGAATTTGTTTGGATCATTTGTGGCAGGTTTGGATGCACGTAGTATGTACCATGTGCCCTACATACTGTTATCACTGACTAGGGCAATGTTTATAAGGTTTTGCGTGTACGCGGTCTCAGTGAGGGAGCCTCTCATTGGAGGATAATATCTCAGATTTCAGCTGCCCTCTTTTATTTTTCTAAACTTAAGCATATCACAAGGGTCAGGTAGAAGGAAACTTCTCTTCCCACCGAATGGTATACTCTTCATAATCGGATGTAAACAAACGAAAAAGACCATAGGATAGGCTTTATTTAGAAATGTATAAAAAAAAAAAAGAAGAGCACGAAGAGCATAGGCTACGCTTTATTTCCAGGTGCAAATAAAGATCTCACTTTTAATTGATCACACAAAGGTGTTTAAACTGCCCGATTCCCTTTGATTCCAACTTTTCATTTCGACGGAAACTTCTGAGGTTTTATTTAACCAAAAAACTTGTTAAACGGGCGTTGGTGCGAATTTGCTCGTCTCATTTTCCTCATATAATTGGAGTTTCCGAGGGTGATTAACATAAAGTTTCCAAGGGCTAATTAACAAATGAAGTTTTCGAGTAATTAACGTCATAATTGCGGCCGAAACTATTATTCATGAATAGGAGCAGGATCAGGTAGGTGATACATTTCAAAGTTTTTGTCTTCGATTTGATATCTACCTTTGTTCGTATTAATGGCTTGATCTTGTCGTAGGAGAGTGGATATACAATTGTTTCAACCCTCACGCCGTCTGCAGTTATTTTAAGCTTCATACAGACCATTCTGGAAGCTTAGTTTTTTGGGGGGATAAGTCATTAGCTTCGCCCTCAGAAGATGGCCACATACTGTTGAAGATTGATTGATTGATTGTGAGTTATCTGGCGTCACAACTACCAGGGGCACTGAAACTGGGTCAACAGTGAGTCCCGATTGCTTATTTGTTTGTTTGTGTGGTGTTTTTACGTTGCACGGAACCAGTGGTTATTCAGCAACGGGACCAACGGCTTTACGTGACTTCCGAACCACGCCTAGAGTGAACTTCCATCACCAGAAATACACATCTCTCACACCTCAATGGATTGCCCGAGAATCGAACTCGCGGCCACCGAGGTAGCAGCAGGCTAAGACCATACCGATCACGCCCCTGAGGCGCTCCGATTGCTTATTATGTGTAATTACTTTGCAATCAGACCTTATCTCATTAGCTTGAGGATGCAGAACATCATGTGTCATGTTTCATAAATGTGTCAGATTCATTTTAACGGCAGGAACTGACAAGAATTCATTTAATGTCCGGACAATGTTTATGGACTAAAGACGAGCTTCTCGAAGCGATTCTTGGTTTTGTTCGTCAGCGGAGTGTCATGTTTTTAAAACATTAACGGAATAATATATAATTTTATACTTTAGGTTATATTGACATCAAAACTAACTCAGGACGGTTTTCTGTTTTAATGTGGTGTGGCTTTCGTATATTGTCTTGATTTTATTTTTTATATTTATTTTATTGACTTAAATGTAAAGGAGTGTCATCCATTATTTCGGTATCATACGACGGACGAAATTATTATTCGTCAGGTATCGATAAGGAAAGGATTTATCTTTAAGAATGACGGCAAAGGTGACTCCGTCTAGAAGATAAAATGACGATGTGTGGATGGAAAGCCAAATTAAAGATTCATATTCGTCCGCCCCCTTGAGCCTGTGAACATACGGCAGCCCTCTATACCTTTCGTAAGGAGCAGACGAAGATCACAGTTGCCATCGGTATCAGGATGCAGAAAGTATTACTCTCCCGAGAGAGCCTTCGCTGTTTGTCCCCGCGCCAGGTAATGGAACAAGTATACGCACTCTATGGAGGGAGGCATAAATTTCATTAGGACAACAAAAAGAAGGCAGCCATTCCCGTAGCTTGTTTCATCATCTCCTTATTTCTAATATGAGAGCGGGACAGTGGAGGCTTTCTGATGGGAAGGGAAAGTGTCTCTTCTCTCAAACCATACAGTGTATGGAGTCTCGATAATGTCTCTTTATTTCTAATATGAGAACGAGACAGTGGATGCTTTCTGGTATGGAAGTGAGAATGAAAGTCCGTCTCCTTTCAAACCATACAGTGTATGGGGTCTCGATAATGTCTCTTTATTTCTAATATGAGAACGAGACAGTGGAGTTTTCGTTCTACAGGAAATAACAATGCTATTTGGAATAATGTGAGTAATAACGCTTTAGGTGCTGTCGGGAAACGTTGAGTTACGGGGAAAAAAAAGTAACGGTTCATTTTGGTGTGTTGCCGTCTTTGTTCCCCTTTATGAAAGATTTCGGTTCCCAGTGACGACGTTTTGTTGGGAGTTTTGCTTCGCGAGAGAAGAAATATCAAGTCACCTTTCCAGGAAATTTTGCAACAGCTGGTAGACGCTTTCGTTTCATGTCATAATTTACAAGAGAAAAGAGACGACTTATATTCCCATCTCTCTCTCTCTCTCTCTCTCTCTCTCTCTCTCTCTCTCCTTCTCTCTCTCTGCGTTTTTCCCCACAACCCTCCTAATCTTTAAATGGCATTTCGTAGATTCTTTCAGAAACAGGCCTCGCTAGTACCCATCCTCATGCGGTGCACTGTAGGCATTACTCAAGGTTCTTTGCAGCGTGCCTTCGGCCCCGAGCTGCAACCACTTTCGTTCCTTTTACTGTACCTCCTTTCATTATTCTCGCTCTTCCATCCTTACTCTCAACCCTCTCTTTACATCTTATTCATAGGGCAACTGGTTTGAGCTTTTCGTCCTGTTAAACCTTTCAAACCGTTTTACTATCAGTTTCCATTTCAGCGCTGAATGACCTCATAGGTCCCAGTGGATGGTCTTTGGCCTAAATTCTATATTCAACTAAACTAACATATACCTCCCCTCCTTTCTTTATCTTTTCTCAATCAGGCATTAGATTCCCCGTCCTTTACAATGAAAACGAAGAGGCCTTGATACGAAAGGTATTTTATAATTAACCCATTTATTTTGCTCAGCATATTTAAAGCCAGGATTTGATTCGGTCAGTTCCAGTAGTCGCTAGCTACTTGAATATAATGTTTTTTCATTCATAACCTTGGGATGATATGTGAAAATAGTATATATTTTTATCAGGTTATTTGCAAATAATCCGAATTATTTGATGATCATTTGTTTTATTATTTTTGGACAGACAAAGGAGGTAAAGTATTATCTGTGAATTTTTTATCATTATCAGACAGACAAGGGTTGTAAAGTATTACCGGTTAGTTTTTTATCAGTTTTGGACAGACAAAGGAGGTAAAGTTTTACCGGTTATGGTGATGAAGTGAATTATAAGATGCAGTTTATTGACAAAAACATTTGTTTCTATGAAGAAATAAGTGTTTATTTTTTCTGCATCTACTGATGTGGATCTGAGGATGTCAAAGAATCGTTTGGCCCAACCACATGGAATCCATGGAATATATAACTCACATCTATCGATCTTTATTAGTAGCTGCAGATCGTTTGTGGACACTGTCCCGGCAAACCTGATATCAGTTACTCCTAATGAACATTTCATCCCAAGTTTATTTTATTCCACCATATAAATAGGTTCAAGATTTGCTATATTTACCATAAGAGAACTTAGGTAATAAATTAATCGGCAGATGCTATAGTAGATTCACATCAACCTTGCATTTAATGTTTAGGCCCGACCCTTACGACGCTCCTGATTGGCTGTTGATAAGCCAGTCACAGGGCTGAAAACTCTCAGTTTCTCTCGAGAGTTCACATAGGCAGGATGTGTGTTCCACCTCCCCTGAGGGATACTCTTGAAAGGCTTATACCTCCCTATGTGAACTATCAAGAGAGACTGAGGAGAGTTTCCAGTCCTGTGATTAGCTTATCAACAGCCAATCAGGAGCGTCGTAAGGGACTGGCCTAGATATCAGATGCACGGTTGATGTGAATCTGCTATGTTAGATTTCAGTTGTTACTGGGATTGTGTTTCCGCTTAAAGCGAAGTATGAAGTATAACTGGGAAACAATGGAACGGTGGAGAGTGATATCTTATTACCCACTGCCATCTTATGTATTTTAATCTATTTGGGTAAGAGTTTACCTTACTCTTACCTTAAAGTAACGAGACTCGACTTACATCGTGCTATTGGATTATCATGCTTGCAACGAAAGATGGTACGAGACACTTTTTTTTAATAAAATTGAAAATGTTATTAGCGTTTTCATTATGTTGTTGAGCAGTGCATATTGCAAGTTGCTAAGAAATTCTGCTGATGTATTGACGAATTTTTAGAAATGAACAATCTAATAATGTTCAAATGTTGTTAGTGTCTGAGTCCATACACAACAGAAAGTCGAAAATAAATTGTTAGTTGCGAACTTACTACGTTCCTTGAATCGCAACTGAGATTTCACTCAATTTCGCTCAATATGTATAAGTGAATATTCTTTGTATACATAGCCTGATGTTGTGCTTCCCTATCATGGACTAGTGACTGAAGTTGCATCAAGAATTAACAAGTATAAAATGTGCCAAAGTTTATTCGGCGCAATCAAGTTCTCTGTGCAAAGTATGATGCTGTATGAAACTCAGCCACGACCCGGTAGTGCCCTGTGTTGTTGGCGCCCGTCGTGGTGCCAGACGCATGATCATGACCATATTTAACCTTAAATAAAATGAAAAGTTTTGAGGCTCTAGGGCTGCCATTTGGTATCCTTGATGATTGGAGGGTGGATGATTAACGTGTCAATCTGCAGCCCTCTAGCCTCAGTAGTTTGTAAGATCTGAGGGTGGACAGAAAAAAGTGCGGACGAAGAAACAGTAAGCCATCGCAACAGTTTTCTTTAACAGGGAACTATAAATATAGATACTTATCTTGACTGAGGTAGAAGCTCGGCTTATCGTCCTCGTACTGGCTATAGTCTCTCCCTTGAATGATTCATGTAAGAGTTTTCTTTTTATAGATATTAACTGGATGTTTTACTGCTGGTACCACTGTTGAGTGTGATATGCTCATGAAGTGTCTTGAGCCATGTGAGATTTCGTTACTCATTGAATCCAGAGGGGTATGTTTATATGACTGACGATTTACTTTGATGTATATCAAATAAGTGTCTCAGAGCAGTGACAGTCACAGACTGAGATGTAACCATCATCTGATATTATTCATTTGAGGACCATTGACGTAGAAATCGACCTGGAGGCAGTTGCAGATAAGGACTACGATTAAATCGGTTCGAGAGAATGGCAAGTGAAATCGATCACCATGAATTGCAGTAGGTAATTGGAATGCATTATGCATTCAGAGGTTCCATTACTCTCAGCCTCCTCCCTCTGAAGGCGATCGTTATAAATTTTGGTAGGGGGGGGGGTGCTTTGACCACCCCCTCTTCATGGGTGCCCCTCCTCCGTTATAAATGTGAGGGTAATGGAAACCCATCCCCATGAATTCTGAGGGAGGGAGGGAGGGACATTCCCACTACTCCCCATGCCTCATTATGAATTCTAGGGTAGTGGAACCCCCTGAGCCTTTCCCTCTCCCTCATTATGAATGCTAGTGTACACGATACCCACCCACCCCTCCCCCCAACCCCTCCCCTCCCCCCCTCATACAAACTTAGGTGATTATAAATTCGCCGATTATGTTTCTTATTCGGCTTCGAGTTAATTCCGAGGGTTTTTTTTTTCTTTATTTCGGCTTTTCGGTAAAATTGAAAGTTGAATTATCTCCGGATGACTTATTAGCCTTAACGACTTTAAAGTTTGCGAATGAATTACGAAGTCGCCGGGGAAAGTTTACCTCGAAACAAACTTGATTGCGCTAATACAGACGGCCCTCGCTCCAAGTTAATGAAGGTTTAGATTGGGCGGGAGAGGAGAGGAGAGGAGAATGCCCCGCTAAGCAAGAAATGGTTGGTTTTTAGAAGCTCCGTCATTAGATTTCGGTAGAAGTCCTCTTAGTCCTCTGCTACGCAAGAAATGTCTGCTTTTTAGAAGCTCGATCATTAGATTTCGGTAGAAGTCCTCTTAGTCCTCTGCTACGCAAGAAATGTCTGCTTTTTAGAAGCTCGGTCATTAAATTTCGGTAGAAGTCCTCTTAGTCCTCTGCTACGCAAGAAATGTCTGATATTTAGAAGCTCGATCATTAGATTTCGGTAGAAGTCCGCTCACAGGACTTGAGTATTTCAGAGAATGTTTTTATTTTGTAACATTTTGTAACTTCGACAGAGAAGTAACTATCTTAAACTTCTGGAACTCTCCTCTCCTACCTGATGCTCCCGTTAGCTATTCCTCCTCCTCCTCCTCCTCCTCCTCCTCCTCCTCCTCCTCCGTGACTAAGAACTAAGGCATCATCTGACTCAACATCCTCTGACCCTCATCCAATAATAGTGACATGCATTGCGGAGGTACTGAAAGAAGTTTCAGTGTTATTGAAAAGAGAGTTAAGCTAAATCCCAACCTAGAGCGTTATGCTTGCAGGGAAAAAAAAAGGGGGTTTCTTGGCTAAAATATCATAGCCTTTCATTAAGGTGCCTTCGTATAAGTTTCACTACTTGGTATATATATATATATATATATATATATATATATATATATAATATAAAATATATTATATAGTGTGTGTGTGTGTGTGTGTGTAATGATGCATGATGGGCATTCGAAAATCTCCTTCCTAAGGCCAGGTATACAGGAGCCACAATGTGGCGCCACGGAGTGGTGTCTGTGTATGTAAGGGATTTGGCTTTCCATAGGTTTCCATCATCTATAAGCTATGTCGAGCGCACGAGCGTCTGTGGCAAGCGACTATGACGAGTTTGCCGCTGATCCCAGCCATAGCTGATTATAAACAATGGAAACCAATTGGAAGCCACATCCACGCCACACGCCGCCGACGCCACACTGTGGCTCGTGTACTCCTGGCCTATAAATGTTCGATTTGTATAGCAGGAAGAGCTATAAGCGTGTTTTCTTCCACTCCTATTGTCGACCCTCATTTAAGCTTTAAGCAGCGCACGCTGGGAGCTGATACAATGTTTACTATATCGATCTCGGGAATGGTTGTGAGTGCTTGTTGCTGTGTCTTTTTATAGGAAACGATACTCTTTCGACGCTGATAAAACCTCTCGTGCATTTATTTATTACATATGTAAACAAGAGCGAAAGTTAGTGAAAAATTAAATAATCTTAGTCAATTTTTATTTCCATGTTGATTTTGCAGAGAGGATAAGGAGGCTCTGTTATGAAGACAT
>NC_061102.1:47416678-47464178 GCF_015104395.2 Macrobrachium nipponense | reverse complement strand
TCCATATATTATTATTATTATTATTATTATTATTATTATTATTATTATTATTATTATTATTATTATTATTATTATTATTTTGCTCTATCACAGTCCTCCAATTCGACTGGGTGGTATTTATAGTGTGGGTTTCCGGGTTGCATCCTGCCTCCTTAGGAGTCCATCACTTTCTTACCATGTGCGCCTTTTCTAGGATCACACTCTTTCTGCATGAGTCCTGGAGCTACTTCAGCCACTAGTTTTTCTAAATTCCTTTTCAGGGTTTTCGGGATCGTGCCTAGTGCTCCTATGATTATGGGTACAATATTTATTATTAATTAATTATTATATTATTATTATTTATTATTATTATTATTTATTATTATTATTATAGTATTATTATTGTACCTTTGCAGAGTTGTATGGTTACTGCTGTCATTTTGAACGATATTTTGTTATGAAAATTTACATGAATTATGCGTTTACATTGCCAAATTCCCATTCTCCCCAAATTGAGGTTTAGGGGTGGTAAATAGAAATGGCCCCTGTCTTTGTGCCCCCGTCTTCCGTCACACCCTCGTCGAGTTTAAACCCTCAAGTCAGTTGTATTTCCCTATCACAAACATAAAGGGAGGTGGCGCAGGGGTGAGCATTATGTATGTAAATTACCCTCTGTGGCCGTGTGGTCTTTCGTCTGTCTGTCAACCTGTACTTTGGCCATCATTTCTCAATGGTTAGCCCTTGGTGACAAAGGCAGTTTAGGCAGTTTAGGTCCTTTGAAGACAGGAAAGGTCACGCCTGCTCTAACTTATATTGTTCACAAATAATAGACTGGCATGACCCAGAACGAATGACTTATGGATATTCCAGAGTGCTGAACGAGCAATACTATTTTAATACAGAGATTGTAGAATATTAAGGAGAGGTTTAACAAGAATTCGAGTCCATGCTTAACCTTAGCATGTAGGAATTGTTAGCACCATATTGATCCTTTGAATATCTACGGAGGCCTCTCTCTAGATATATTTTTTAGTCCAGATCACCAAACTTGTAGATCAGTAAGATTGGAGAATCTCTCTGTCACTTCTTTGATGTTATGTATTCAGTTATTCCTTTGTCTTCTTTATTCTTGTTCAGTTCCCTTGATGGTCAACTTTTAGCCGGAATTTAAGGGCCTTATAATAAATATAGTGAGTGAAAAAATTATTTTGGCATACGTGTGTTCTATGGTTATTTATTACGGGGTATTACAGTCCCCAAGGGAGCCGAAACCATAGGTATATTTGGACATTAGTAGGATAATAATCCATGAGTGAAAGTTACTTTCAATGTTTTTCTGCTGGAGACATTTGGCGTGTGAAGTCGCTATTATGGGATATGGCCCTTTTAGAATCTGTAATGTTATTCATCTCGGGTCATTAAGTTAGGTCAGAATATATTTGGCCTTTTGTGTGGTCCATTTAATCAGTCTGTGATTTTGAGAAAGATTCATTCTGAGCCTTTCTGGAAAGGACATCGTTCACTCCCTGTTAATTTTTTCTTATCATATCGATCATTCTTCACTTTAGTGGAAAATATTTGGTTTGAGAAATTAGTTGCTAAGAATTAGTATACAAATTGTGCAACATGGTCTCTGCCGCGTGAATAGATTATTTTAACATTTACAAATTTTAAAAAAATGTTTCACAGAAATATTTGACGAATTTAAAATACGTATGATAATGCCGGCTGTAAACATTCGTCACTTTACTACTTATTGAGTAAAAATTTGTGTGTATATATATATATATATATATATATATATAGATACTATATATATTATATATATATATATGTGCGTGTGTGTGTGTGTGTGTGTGTGTGTGTGTGTGTGTGTATTTGTGCTTGAGACAAGTGACTGCATCAAGTTGTATGTTGTTTCTGGTTTCTGTTGAAAGAAAAATGAAAACGACTGAAATTCAAATGCCATTTTGATTAGTAGCCTTTAAATGCACTGAGGTCATTATTCCTGCGTTTGTTTACATTTCGTAGCGAAAGTTTTATGGCCGTTAATTTATCTGATGAAGTTTGTAAAGGTCTTGATTACGCATCACACTATCAGCTTCATAGCTGTTTATGTACGTGAAGATAGTCTCTCTCTCTCTCTCTCTCTCTCTCTCTCTCTCTCTCGTCAAGCAAAGTAACTTTTCTCTGCGAATTCTTAGAATGTAAGGAAGTATCTAGCACTGATTCGTTCTGAACAAAGGAACTTCCTTTTGAAAAATATTCGACATCATTTCCTCCCGTTCGACTTATGAGCTCATTTTGAACGAGGGGGAGGGGGGGGGGGGGATTTGAAGGCGTCTTTCAAAGATTCTCTTCTCTAACGTTGTCTCCCTCATTTGAATTCCGACAATTGAGCTACCAGCGCCTCAGTGGCGTGGTCGGTATGGTGTTGGCGTGCCACCTCGTTGGCCGCAAGTTCGATTCTCGGCTGTTACACTGAGGGGCGAGGGCTGTGTATTATCTGGTGATAGAAGTTCACTCTCGACGTGGTTCGGAAGTCACGTAAAAGCCGTTGCTCCCGTTGCTGAATAATCCACTGGGTCCGTGCAGCGTAAAAGCACCATACAAACAAACAAACAAACAAACAATTGAGCTACCGAGATGCGACAGTTTTACAAGTGGTTTGAAAGTGAAACGTAAGACTTGGGGGAAATGGTTAAAACCGACAAAAATGTGAGTACATTTAAAAGAATATTGCAGAAATACGTCTTCACTGGTGGTGAAATTAACATTGGTCTGAACTCTTCATCGGAAAAGTAGGAGACGTTGTAGCAACTTTAATCTCCAGTGGAAGTGTGGAAGGTTTGCTTGCCATTGACTACTGGGGCAGAATGGAAGGAAAAAGATTACTTGCAATTGCAATAATATCATGTTACGCGAAATACAATGTATTGTATGGTTCACTTTCCTTTTAAGAACAAATCTCGTTCATTTTATCAGTGAACATTGCCATCATATTTCTTATGCATAGGCCTGAGTGTCGTCTAGCCAGAAAGTAACTGTAGGCTAGCCTTCTATAACCAAAGGACGGTTTTATAATTGTGGAAATTATACAGTTCATAATTTATGGTTTAGGATCAAGCAGCAAAGATTCCCCATTCTCAAAGACGAAAAGACATGATACGCTGAAGTTTGTTGCGTATATAATATATATATCTATATGTGCGTGTTTGTGTAAATGGGTATATTACTGTATAATTATGTCTCTCGTGTAGTCTTAATTTCAACATATGTTTCATTTTTATAAAGAGATATTGCAAATTAAAGTTCATTAAGGTGCAATAGATACTTCCAGGAACTTGAAAGACAATATTCCTTTTACATTTTGGTGCAGTTTTAGTGTTCTGTAAAAAAAACTATCGCGCCCGATTTGTCTGTCCGTCTGCCCTCAGATCTAAAAGACTAACGGAGATAGACGGCTGCAAATTGGTATGATGATCATCCACTCTCCAATCATCTCACATACCAAATTGCAACCCTCTAGCCTCAGTAGTTTCTTTTTATTTAAGGTTAAAGTTAGCTTATAGATCGTGCATCTGGCAGCGCTTTCCGGAGCATGGGGTGCACCTTCACTTGACCGGATCTGGTGTGCAACTGGAGTGCTGTCGGTCATAGTTCATGGTTTTATACAGCATTATACGTTGTATATTCGGCGCGTGTTTTACTTGTTTTCATAGCGAGTGATCAGCATCACGCTGAAGCGTTATATGGGAATGTTTGAATTTTTTATTGGTTAAATTGTGATAAATTTGACGTGAAGATGATTCCTATTTTAGCTTACTAGTATCCAATTTCGAGAAAGTTCAAAGGTTCTTCTCGAGTTCTTTGATACATTGTTGGACCTTCATATTCAAGGGAGGTGACATCTGTTAGTAACTATGTCGAGGATATGGCCACTTGAGTCCTCATTCGTTCAAGAGTACTCTGTCCATGATAGTGTACTGATTGACGTCGTATACTTGTTTTCATGTTCGTGGTTAAATCTCTTGACAACCAATTCCTCTAGATTTTGTCGGTACCTGCTTGACTTTGTATTAAAAGAAAAGAAAAAACTTGTTCGTTAATTCGGTAACGTCATTCTGACGTAATTTGTAGACGCTTGTTATCGTATAATTAATTCAGAATCAGAACAAACAAGTGGCTGTACCTTAACTCTTCGTGAACTCCTAAAATTATGAAATGGAATTGTTGACATTTCGATATCAACAGTTCATATGTTCCACTAATATGATTTAAGTGGTTTCATTACTTCCAGTTAACACATAAACGGCATATTTTACCAGCGTTAGAATGTGGAATGGTGGATTCGCCTTGACTTAAATTTCGCTGGAATTTTCGATGGCTATGCGTCTTCTGATTAAGTTGTGATGGACATAGGACTCACGGAATGAATTTGGGTAGGCTTTTCACATATCAATTAAATGACGATGTTCGAGAGTCTTAAGTGACTTCATTTTGACCACGAATTCAGAGTTAGTCATAGCCGCCGCCCCCCTACTCATTCGATCTGGCATGTCCCGCTTTTAATTGAATTTCGAACCTGCGTATGCTCTGCGTAATTAACGCAGCCTGGCGTATAACTGTTAATAGAATCCTGCAGGCCTTATGCCTCACATATTAAATTCCAGCGCGAAGAAGTTCAGCTAATTGAATTCTGGGGGGCATTTCCCCCCCCCCCCCCCCCCCCCCCCCCCCCCCCCCCCCCCCCCCCCCCCCCCCCCCCCCCCCCCCCCCCCCCCCCCCCCCCCCCCCCCCCCCCCCCCCCCCCCCCCCCCCCCCCCCCCCCCCCCCCGACAGTGAATCATCATACCTGCCGCCGCCTCTCTCTCTCTCTCTTCCACACCTAAAGCGAAAATGGTCGGCATCTTGGATGGAAAAGAGGAACACATTCTTCCTTTCGCAACTTTTCGCCGCTGTGTATCAAGTTAAACCTCTCTCCCCCATCCACCCCTAACCCCCCCCCCTACCCCCCCCTACCTTTTTTCCAGAGAGGATGGGAGAAACGTATGACTTGTGACAAGGTTTGGCTTTCGTGGGATATTTTCGGTAAGTTTTGTCTCCCAATCTTTTCATTGTGTTTACCGCCTCGTATTCCTTCCCTTAACTTGTTGCCAGGCGTCTCTTGCGTTCTTTGGGGTCTTCGTCTTGCAGGCGGTGTTTGTCCCAAGACGCTTCTTAATACTCTAGAGGGAAAAAAAAAAAGGATTCACAGATTTATCGTAAGGAGAGACGTTCGTTAACACTATTTATCATTATATCTTCCTAGTGATAATCATCTTGTCAGCTTTGCCCTTTCGGTGTCCTCACCAGCAATAAGTGGTTCTTTTTCGACTGTTGGTGAGCAACTGAGAGCTGCCGGTCATAGCTGACGGTTTTATACTGAAAACTCGATTGTTCAGAAGAAACTTGCGCGCATTTTAAAAAACTCAATGCAAAAGGAAAAATCCAAAATTTTTCTCTCATCTGTGATCTTTGGCAAAACCTTAGTTATGTTTCCGTAGCCCACTTTATGATTTCCTTTGGCTTTGTATATAACGGTAGAGAGCATATTTCCGCAATTCAGCACTGGACAAACACATTTACATACGGTAACTATAATGCTCTTTGTGGCTGACTTCGACCACTGAAGTTTGTTAAAAAAGTTAAGTATATCTTAGTTTTACCAGACCACTGAGCTGATTAACAGCTCTCCTAGGACTGGCCCGAAGGATTAGATATTTTTACGTGACTAGGAACCAATTGGTTACCTATACTCCGTTTTTTTTCATCTGTCCATCCGCCTGTGTGGTTTTTGTATGGTAACACTGCGTCCCGGGCTTTAAATAGTTGCGCTACGTGTAAGTTTTAGGTAAATAAAAGGATATCTGGGTGTACATTTGCAACTGAAAAGTGTTTTAATAATTTACTGTATGCGAATTACACCATTAATATTCGAAATAGGTTATTGTTATTATTGTTGAATGTAAGCTCCCTTTTCGGGGTGGCGAATGGAACAGCCAGACGCAGTGGCGGGAAAATTGCTTCTCTCGCTATTCACTACGGCAAGATGTCAACGTATTACTTCATTATACGTAAGTATATCAGTATGTACTGTTAATTTTTATAAAGTGCGTTTCAGCCAGATACGATATGACGTAACTTGGTTTAGTATCTGTTTGATGGAATTTGCGTCTGGCTGTTCCATTCGCCACCCCGAAAAGGCAGCTTACATTCGACAATAATAACAATATCCTATTTCGAATATTAACGGTGTAATTCGCATGCAGTAAATTATTAAAACACTTTTCAGTTGCAAATGTACAACCAGATATCCTTTATTTACCTAAAACTTACACAGCGTAACTATTTCAAGCCCGGGACGCAGTGTTACCATACAAAAAGACCACTGGCGGATGGACAGATGAAAAAAAACAGAGTATAGCAACGGGACCTACAGCTTATTGTGGGATCCGAACCACATTGTATCGAGAAATGAATTTCTATCACCAGAAATAAATTCCTCTGGTTCCGCGTTGGCCGAGCCGAGAACCGAACTTCGGACCACCGAATGGTACCCGAGCGCGAAATGCACTCGACCAACGTGGAACTACTGAAGTTTGTTGAACTGGATAAACCCAATTATCAGAAATTTAATATTGTAGTATTCAGGTGAAGAAAAATGTGAAAATATGTATCGGGCTTTGAAGTCCCTATCCGCCGAAAATATGTGACCTGGACCCTCGCCCGAATTTCGTCATGATGTATGGGTCGCCAAATATGCTTTTATTTGCCATAACCCAATAAATTCTGTCGACCATTCATGAGTTACTCCTGCTATCACATATACTCATACGTAACCACTTTTCAACTTTAGCTGATTGGGAAAAATCGTTTGTCTTAAGAGGATTAGTTTGTGAATATTAACCAATGACTTGGTTTTAAAATACGTGATTCACTACTTGATAAGGGTGGGAGGCAGTCCATTGGAATATTATAACCTTAGCTTGAAACCAGAATGTTTTAATGATCCTTTTGTAATTGAGACGTGTCCTATTTTAACAGGATTGATTTACACACATTATATATATATATATATATATATATATATATATATATATATATGTGTGTGTGTGTGTGTGTGTGTGTTGTGTGTGTATGTCTGTGTGCGTGGGTGTAAGCACCGTTGCCAATTTAGTGGAGCTTCACACATTCGCCGATGCCTTTACAAACTGTTTCCATGAATTCTAATATTTATGTATATAGTGCTACAAATGGATACACTCATTTCTCTTATTTCCACGGTTTTGTGTAGGTCTTATACCCAGTTTCGAGGGTCAACACATATCGATTGGCAACAGTGGGTGTAAGCACATTATTACATTCATCCAGCGTGCATGTCGTCACTTGGCTTACTCTGTGAGATCTGAGCAGTGAGTTCTAGTGGTGGTGGATGCAGTCAGTGGCTTCCGATTGAGCGTGAGTTGTGTTGTGTTGTGTGAGCCGTGGCGTTGTGGCGGCTCCTCGTTCTTCGACGTCACCTTTAACGATGTATGACGACGTTCCCCCCTCCCCCCCAAAAAAAGAATTGTTATTGAAGCTGCCTTTGTTGGAAGCAGAAGCCTTCTCCTCTTGTAATGATGTTTACCGGAATACTATGTTACCGGTATCGGCTGCGTTGCTGTTACTGTGGGCGGAAACAAGATTACTGGCGGTGTGATTTGCACCAGGAATCCGTTTTCCCAACAGGAGAGGGATTAGGTTTCTGGAAAGTACCTGTATTTACCACCAGTTGTTGTTTTTGCCTTTTTCGTCATATGCCCAAATCATGAATGATTCCCCTGTGCATAAACGTTTCGTGGCATCGGACAGTTCTTAATTGTGGTACATCAGGCTCATTGGTAGTATGTTGACACTTATGAACAACGTGTATTTCCCTTCATCTTTAAGTCGAAGACATGATTCTCTCCTCCTGAATAGAAACTCCTTTCGGTGTCTTGATATCCTCCCACCCAACATTTTACTGTATGGGCGTAATGTCTGTCCGTCCGCCTGTCATTCAATCACGGCCAAACGGCTGGTCCGATGGGCATGAAACTTGGCAGGGTTATAGTGGGGACTCCGGAGATAGTTTATGATGGGGTTTTATCCAACCTTCACCCAGGGTGGGGGGGGGGGGGATTCCCAGAAGCGGAGCTGGTTATGCCCATAGACTTAGTTACTTTACGAATTTTCATACATAATTTCTGTATACATATGTTTGCTGGTACTACTAATGAGCCAGATGTACACTTAGGAAACTTCTGAATGGATGAATGAGTGAAATGGGACCTATGAGGTCATTCAGGGCTGAAAGCGAAAATAAGGGTTTGCAAACTTACCCATTGAAGAAATTGGACAATATTACAGTAGTTGAGAATATGGACATTTTGAAAATATTTTGTCGTATCTTGGTTTCCTGCCTGCAGCTTAAGGTCTTGGTTTGGTCGTTTGTGTACATCTGTGACTTAAATCTTTGTAGGATACCATTTCCTACGGATAGATTAACTATTTTGAGCTTTTGGAATTGAAAAGACCAAATTAGACCTGTAATGTATATTTCATTTTGATCATTAACTTACCAAACGACTGAAAGTCAGATCACAATTATAACGTTTTTCTGAATATTCCTTGAACATTACATCCACTTTCCAAATAGCTTTTAAGGTTTCTCAGTAGTTGCTAGTGTTGTCAGTCTTTCTCGATGAGTCGAAGTATGTTTAGTCTCTGCTATATGATTAATTTTCTCCTAGCATCTCAACCTTGAACTTAAATTCATACCTTATTTTCACCATTTCAGTGAGAATCTTGAATTGTTTTGTGTTAGCTACGGTACTTATTTCCTTTTTCTACTTTTTTTTTATTCTGATCGCACAGCTTTCTTTGCTCATATTGTATTATCATTTTACGTGACTTCATTGGCACTTTCAGTACTCATCAATATTTAATTCAAATAATACCGGAATATAAGCGATCTCTGCTAGAGGGCAGAAACATTTCCCCGTCATCACTTGTGTAGTGATGTCCGCGTAATTCTGCTTGTTAATAACCGCTACTTTGCTCTTCTATATCACTGGCTGAGAAGCAATATAATGGTTGCTGTTTTCAACATCTTGATGCCGCTAGGAAACTGTCTATTATTATATGGTTGTATAATATGTGGACGACACTCGGAAAACGTACCTCTGGAATGGAAATATTGATAGAAATGCACATTGTATATTTTTAATAACTTTATTCTGTATATATTTAGTCACTTTATTCTCAGTTATGTACTTCATGTCCGGTACCATTAATAGCTCTCATCTGCTCAGCGTAAAGTATTCTTTGTCGTTGTTTTTGAAGCTGCATCCCCCCCCTCCCCCCCTCCGCCCCCTCCCCCGTTCATTTCCAGGTCTATTCTGAAGTGCCTGTTATTTTGCCCCCCTCATAGACACTATGAGCTATTACAGTTACTCGCGTCCCTGAAATTCAGAAGCGCCTTCCTTCCGTGACTGTCTCTCGAGGTGCAATTGCCTGCTGGGAATTGTCTCTTCTCCATTTTCAGAAATATTAATTGAAATTGATTTCCTTCTGGCGTTATTAAAAACTTGACCGCGGCAAGTAGTAACCAGCCACTAGGAAGTCGGGTTCCGCATCAATTTAGTCACTATTTGTAAATCAACCAAAGAGGCATATATGTTAATATTTGCAGGTCTTTTCCCTTTTGATATCATGACGTTATTAATTTTTGCCTGGCCAGCTTTCGTGCCAGGTTCTAGTCGTTACGATTTAATGTTTTTCTTTTACGTTTCGCAGATATTGTTGAAAAATGAAACTTAAGTCATTCGCTTCTGAAATATCTAATGTAAGAGCCATTTTTTTCCCCTGGAAATTATTTGCAAGCAACACAGAGAGAATCAGTCGATCGGAGGAAATCGAACTTGAAAAACACAAGCGAAATAAAAAGGAAAGGTAAATAATTTTTGAGGGCAAAGAAGAGAATCCATCAGCTTTTTTTAAACTCAGATCATGAGACTTCAAGTAGGGGAAGGTTTGTCCGAATAATGGACGATAAATGTTGCATTCTTCAGCTTGACGCTTTAGTTACCGATTACTTTTTTTAGTTTTTTTTTTATGAAGTGATTTGAAACCTAACAGCATCAAATGTCCCAAATATTCAATCATTTATTTTTAATGTGAATCGAATTCATTGAATCATCTCTGTTATTTTCAACAAAAAAAGTAAATCCATTCTTACTCATTCAGTATATTAGTTAAATCATCTATTTTATACTTGATAACGTGAGTTTCTCTCTATGGGGTGCCCCAGTAATTTTTTATTTACCTGGATTCATTGTCAGGGTGAGCATACTTGAGTTGCCAATGCTCATTTGCCAGAAGTCTGTTTGAAGGTTTGGTTATTTTGTTTATGGATATACCGTCCTTTTTAACGCTTGAACTATTACGAATATCTAAGAGCCAAGGTCGTTCAGAGATTTGAACGTGTAAACATTGTTGCTTATAGCAAATACGCAGGTAAATAAATGCCTGAAATATACAGAGTAACGATAATAGCGGTAAATGAAACTAAAAACAAATGCACGTTTAGCACTGAAACACCGACACAAAATTCAAATACGTTGAAGCCGATCCATATACTATATACTTTATTCAGCGGTCTTTTTCACACTATCGCTTTCAGCATTTATTCCACCTGGCAAAAATTATATAACAATATTGAAAACGGTGCTGATATGGGTTATGGGCAATTTGGGAATTCGATCAAAATTACGCGCCTAGGATTTTTTTTTTGTACCGGTGGAATTCATTGTTTGCTTAGCTGCCCTTTGATTCTGAAGTGTTTCCGTTTTATTTGCATCTTCCCGTTCTCTTTAACGCTTAACGCTGTATGTCTGATTAATTATTTTTCCTTTTATTTTTTTTTTTATCAACTCGAAGACGTGTTTTCTGAAGCAATTATTTCTGATTTTCACAGAGCAAAGACAACCGCCTCAGTGGCGTGGTTGGTTTGGTGTTTGCTTCTCACCTCGGTGGTCGCGGGTTCGATTCTCGGCCATTCCATTGAGGAATGAGAGATGTGTATTTCTGGTGATAGAAGTTCACTCTCGACGTGGTTCGGAAGTCACGTCAAGCCGTTGGTCCCGTTGCTGAATAACCACTGGTTCCATGCAACGAAAAAACACATACAAACAAACAAACAAACAGAGCAAAGACGTTACTTGGCAGAAGATGCCTCCTAAGATATGAGGGAATTTTCCTCTTGAGCCCAACAGAACGTGACCAAAGTTTTTTTTTCTTTTATTTTATTTTATTACAAAAAAAATCCTTGTACATTGTTATATGAATGTACATATATTTATATTCATAAAATAATCCTTTTAATTTGTTATATGAAATGTGCACATATATTTATATTTTTAAAATATAGCTTAAAACTAGCTAAAGTTACTGAACCACTAAATATATACTGCAAATACATACAGTACAGTAAATCATTCATATTCATATCCAAGAAATTTTCACAAAATAAACCTGTACACTTTTTCTTCCATGTTTCAGTAATTACGTATCTGTGTGCCATTATTTTATCAATCAATTTTTCCTTCAATTTATAGTAATTTAACCTCACATCCCTGATCACCCACAATTCAAAGTAGTGCCTGAAGAGGAGAGAGAGAGAGAGAGAGAGAGAGAGAGAGAGAGAGAGAGAGAGAGAGAGATCCCACCATCTGCTGAACAGGACAGATAAACAAATATTATTGATTAGAGTCTATCTATCGTTAAAATAAAAGGATGATCACCATTGTCACTATTGTTAATGACTGCTTTTTTTTTCCACCATCATTGCTATTAGCATTTTAATGTCATTTATTTAACGCAAAATCTCGTCATTATTATCATCGTATTCCATTTTTATCGTCATTCATTGTCATTGTTTTCTTCATCACTTATTGTATGAATGAATGGAAAAATATTGCGATCGAGCAATGCAGGGTTCAGATTTGACAGGAAAAACAATGGTTCAGGTAGTTGACATCTCGGGGAGTTACACCACGCAGCAACAAATGAAAGACAGGAATGATGCAATAACAGTCAAGGCTTTCCGTGGAATATTCTACCAACGGTTTTTCTACGACTCACAATACTGAGAGCATTAGATGATATTTAAAAGAATTATGATGATTATTCAACGTTAACTTAAGAAGACCATCTCTTCCTTTTTTGGGTGACCTTCGGCGTCGATGTCTGTGACCCAGGCAACCCGAATGCCAGGTAACCTACAATCAACGGGTCAACGCGTAGGGCAGGGAAATTTTTGGTTGCCAAGGGCATAGTTGTCTGTAACACTGTGTGAACCTTGCGACGGTGATGGTAGTTGACAATTGCACAGTAGAAGACGGTGAAGTCTGAAGTCTGTATCCCGTTGTGGGGGGAGGGGGAGGGATAGTGCCGTCAGTGCATATCACGTGGTGCACTGTAGGCGTTAATTAATATTCTTTGCAGCGTCCCTTCGGCCCCTAGCTGCAACTTCCTGCATTCCTTTCACTGTACCTCCGTTCATATTCTCTTTCCACCTTCTCTAACTTATTTCATCGGGCCACTGCGATGAGGTTTTCCTCCTGTTACACCTTTCAAGCCCTAAACACTGTGAGTGGCCTCGTTGGTCCCAGCGCTTGGCGTTGGACCTACATTCTTTATTTTTCTGGGATCTGTGTGAAGTGGGCGGGGCAACCTCTTCTGATCCATGTAATAACTTTCGTTATTACCTTACCTTACCTTACAGACCTTACATCTTGTTCGGGTTTCCCCAGGTCCCCCCTCAGTGTGAGGCACCTCTAATGTCTACCAGAGGATTGCTAAGGCATCTTCCGGTATATTTTGCATCTTCCAATCTTGGATGGTCTGGGATGCAACCAATTTGCCGCAGCCTTCGACAAAATAGATGTGGTGTATCATTGCCTTTGGTGGCAGCAGCTGTCACAGATGGGCTGTGTGTCATCCTCCAGCAGACCTCTTGGTGTGCCAGTAAGGAAGGGATTTTGTAAATAGTACCACACGTGGGAATGAGAATACATTTGTGGATGTCTTGCGAGGATCTCTCTCTCTCTCTCTCTCTCTCTCTCTCTCTCTCAAAATAACCCGTTAACGCCGGTTTGTTCCTCCTTGTTTCTGTTGCTGGTGAGGAAGAATGATTGAGACTTATTGTAAATGAATTAAGGTTCGTGGGAATTCATTAAGTAAAAGAAGGGAGTGAAGCAGATAACGGTGTTGTAAAAAAATCACGAAGGAAGTGTGACATGAATATATTGGTGGCGTGATCGGTATGGTCTTGACCTGCCTCCTCGTTGGCCGTGAGTTCGATTCTCGGGCATTCTATGGAGCTGTGAGAAATGTTCACTTCTGGTGTTAGAAGTGGTTCGGAAGTCACGTAAAGCCGTTGGTCCCGTTGCTGGGTAACCACTGGTTCCATGCAACGTAAAAAAACACCATACAAACAAACAAAGAAACCTTCTATACAATATTTTTTTATCAATTGTTCCCCCTAACCATTGTAAGCGTTGTGTGGTGTTTATTAAGTCGGCTCCTTCCTGACCTGTAAGATTATAAGACTTCTAAATTACTCTGGTCAATCTGAAGCCTTATAGAGCGCGTTCACGAGCACCATTGTTGCCGTTTAAATTCCGTCCCCTCGACCACAGTGAATACAAATGGAAATTTTATGTAGCGATGAGCTTCCAGAATAAACAATAAAAACATTTATAGGGTAGGAAACATCTGGTGTCCCTAGGGACGCACTCCAGCAGTCGAGAGAGAGAGAGAGAGAGAGAGAGAGAGAGAGAGAGAGAGAGATTGCTCATAGGTTTCATTCCATTTGTAACGGGAGACATAAATGGAGACATTTTGCATTTGTTTCGTATTCATTATTATCAAGAGAGAGGTTTAAACATGCGTCTTAACTGTGTGTGTGTCCCACAGAAAAAGAGATTGTTGACGTATTTCGAAATTGGTTTTAGCCCCCCACAACGTGAGAGGCGCTACTTGATGAGCGTGGGCGTTTATATATAAGATCGTCGCCGATCCAGGGAATTCGATCGCTGTAATCCTTCATACGGAGAATTCCTTAAAAGTCCAGTTGCTTCAGTCTTGTATATGAACTGTATCGCGGTTTTTACACAACGTTTCTTCGATCTGTTTATTGTAATGGGCCGTGATCGATATTCAGTTAGTTTTTGGTTTCTTGATATTAATATTGCGAGATTATTATTATTATTTTTTTTTTGGCGAAGACCAAAAGATTATAATATTTTGATAAATATTGCGAGTATATTTGGTTTCTTGTCTTGGCGAAGAACGAAAAATAGTAATATTATGATATTAATATTGCGAGGGTAATAGTATTAAGGCAGGGTTGGCAATGATTAAGTGATTAAATCGTTGATTTTTTTTATTTGAAAGCAAACAAATTGAAAAATATGACTTGAAGGTTAATGAAAACTTAAGCATTACTGTGCTGCATCTATTTATTTTGATATAAAAAAAATTGGAAGTACACACTTGAGGCCAGAACTGGAGACCTAAAAGGTAAATCAATAGTAATTCTGTCATAAAATACATTTTGATGAAAAGAAGGACTGAAAAAAATCTAACAAATAAAAAAATAACGAAATATAAAAAAATCAAATAAATCACAATTTTTTTTTTATTTAAAAAAAATCACCAACCTTGCATTGAATTTCATTGCATAATCATTGGTATCCAGTGCTCTCAAAACCATTCTTTTTTATTTGTAGACTGGTTTACCTTGGAAAATTTCGTAGTTTTGTTAGTGCTAAATAAGAAAATTTCGTAGTTTTGTTAGTGCTAAATAAATTTAATTTATGGAAAGCTTTCATTGAATAGTAAAAGTGTCTGTCATTTTGTCACCAAACATGAATAGTCATTGTTAAGAAAAGAAGAATGAAAATGAATACAGTAGTGTCAATGTGCTCCTTCCATTACTACTGCTAAGCAGACGCCAGAGATCCAATCGCAAATAAGAAGAGACCCGGAGAAGATAAGAGCAGACATACAATACGAAGCCCGTCCGGTTGAATTTGCATATTGGAGTACTACCTACATGCCTCCCCTTCTTCCCCTATTCCTTCTTTCTACGCCGTTTCCCCTCGGTCGTCATAACCTTCCCCTTCCCTCACCTCCTCCTCCCTCTCCCCCTTCATTCATATCTCTCTCTTCTTCTCCTCCGTGCTTCCTTCTCGTTTGTGCAAGGAAATTAGGTAGCTCGAGAGCGCTGTGGCCATAATCACATTTAAACGGACGTGGTCGACCTTGTTTCGCTGAAGACACCCGATGCTCTCTCTCTCTCTCTCTCTCTCTCTCTCTCTCTCTCTCTCTCAGACGCAGTTGATACGACGCAATTAAAGCTTTTGCGTTTCCTTATTTATATATAAGTGAAAGACTTGTTATAACTTTCTCTCTCGTGAAAGACTTGATATTACTCTCTCTCTCTCTCTCTCTCTCTCTCGCATACACAGTTGATACGACGTATTTACTTTGGCGTGACCTTATTCATACGTAAGTGTAAGGCTTGTAATTACTCTCTCTCTCTCTCTCTCTCTCTCTCTCTCTCTCTCTCTCTCTCTCTCTCTCTCTCTCAGACGCAGTGGCTACGACGTATTTGCTTTGGCATTTCCTTATTCATACGAAAGTAAAAGACTTGTTATTACTCTCTCTCCTCTCTCTCTCTCTCTCTCTCTCTCTCTGAGTACCTGGAGAGGAGCATGTACTTAAAACCCTTAGAGGAAATAAGAAAACGGGGGAGGGCTGACAGGGAAATTTAAATGGGGGTGGGGGGGGAGTATAATAGTGATGGAAAGGCAAGGGTATCTGGTAATAGTGTGGAACGTGAAGCGGTCTCCTTTTTTAGAATCGTAAAGTGGGGTTTTTATTTTTCCATAGATCACTTTAGAACCTTGAAGTTTATTTTTTTTTAGAATCCTAAGGATTTTTTTTATCAGAATCCTAATTTATTTTTCGAATTCTAAAGTTTTTTTTTTTTTTTTTAAACCCTACGGTTTTTTTTAGAATCATATTTTTTTTATGCAAGTGTTTTTTCGAACCCTATTTTTTTTTTTTTTTTTTTTAAGAATCCTAGTTTTTTTATCCTAGTATTTTTTAACCCTATTTTTTTTTTTTTTTCTTTTTTAGAATCCTAGTTATTTTTAGCCAAGTGTTTTTTTTTCAAGAACCCTATTTTGTTTCATTTTTCATTTTTTTTTAGAATCTTAGTGTTTTTTTATCCTAGTGTTTTTTTTCAACCATATTTTTTTCTTTTTCTTTTAGAATCCTAGTTTTTCTTTAGCCAAGTGTTTTTTTTTTTTTTTTTTTTTTTCGAACCCTATTTTGTTTCATTTTTTCATTTTTTTAGAATCTTAGTGTTTTTTATCCTAGTGTTTTTTTTTTCAACCCTATTTTTTTCTTTTTCTTTTAGAATCCTAGTTTTTTCATCCTAGTTTTTTTTCGAATCCTATTTTTTCATTTTTTCCTTTTTTTAGAATGCTAGTTTTTTATCTCAGTAATTTTTTATCCTAAAGGTTTTTTTTTCAGAACTCTATTGTTTTCGTTATTTTTTTTCAGAATCCTAAAGATTTTTTTAATTATCCTACAGTTTTTTTAATCCTAATTTTTTCCGTATAGGTTTTTTGAACCATTCAGTTTTTTTTTCCGAACCTTACCATTTTTTTTACTTTGAGAATCCTAAAGTTTTCCTTTAGAACACTACAGGTTTTTTTTTTTTTATCCAAAGTTTGTTTTTTAAAATTCTAAAGGTTTTTATCAGAATCCTACAGTTTTTTATCCTAGAGTGTTTCCCTTCCCATTCGTTTTGCGATAAAAGCGGGAGGGAGGGAGGGAGGGAAGGGAGGGAAGGAACCGGCGGAAAGAACGATAATGCCCTAGAAGGGAAAGGCTCCAACTCTCCGCCTCCTCCTGCCATCCCTACCTTCCCTCCCTTCCCTCCTTCTCCTCCATCCTCCTCCTTCTCCTCCTCCTCCCTCCTCCTACCTCCTCCTCCTCCGCCTCCTCCTCCTCCTCCTCCTCCTCCTCCTCCTCCTCCTCCTCCATTGAGAGTTGAAATTATGAAACCGATTTTGGGGGACAAAGCCGCATCTCCCTCTTCTTAAGAGAGTTATTTAATGTCCCAAATCTCTCTCCTTTTATTTCGGCACTTCCGCCATTATTTTCACATAATTGGAATTTATATCTCCCAAGAGTCATTGACAAAGCATCGATTCCTCCATAGTTTTCGTAGGCTGGTCCTCGTCTCCGCTGTTTATATATATATATATATATATATATATATATATATATATATATATATATATATATATATATATCTGAAGAATTGTCAAGCAACATCCGTGAGGATGTTTTTTAAAAGCTCTTTCGCATTTTATTATCATTTCGACATATATTTGACCCGTAATTCAATGGGGAATTAGAGAGTTGGTTTTCATCCGTTTGGATGTTTTTTTTAAAAGCTCCTTCGCATTTTATTATAATTTTGACAGATATTTGACCCGTAATTCAATGAGGGGGGTGGGGTTGTCGGCAATTTTCAGGTGGGGGCGCGCGTGCCCTAAGGAAAAATTTTAAATAATTATATTCGTTATTCTCTTAACAAGAGTGAGGAATTACTATTCAGAAGTTTATAAAACAATGCAAAAGTAATCCCTTCTAATGCTAGTTTCCTATAGTCTACTACTTCAGTTGGACTCGTTCGGAGCCTATATTGGAATCTACATGCATTGGTGAATCTGCATTTTTTAACTTCGTTGCTCACAAGACCAAATACAGAATCAGGCTGAATTTTCAAGGGGGCTAACTCTGTGCCTTCTCTGGCATTCAACCCTCCAGTCAAGATCAAGTAGCCAAGAAGCAGTGTCAAGTATCTCACTAATTCCTTCCCAAAAGTATAAAAACACCCCTCTCTTTTTTATATTTTTTCATTTCCCTATAAATCAGGGAGGGAATTTTACTACATACAAAATGGGACGTGGAAAGAAGGACCACCTCTTAGAGAACCACTGAATTAGAGGAGTATTTTCATTTTTGAAATACTGCCCCAAATACTCCGAGATAGATCTGGCTGATTCCGACCCCCGCAAAAGTCAATGCTCCCGTTTGGGTCAGACACCGAGAGATTGATTCGTCAATCTTCAGGGTGATTGGCTGATCTCCCAGTGGATATTTATCGTTGGTTTTCACTCATTAGACCTTGTGGAAGCGGAAATGAATATACTACTTCTGCTTATTTCGCTGTGATATATCTTCATTGTTTACTGTATATATATGTATATATTATATATATATATATATATATATATATATATATATATATATATATATATATATCGTGCGCCAGTCCCCATCAGAAAGGGTGGAAACAGACGAATCTCATCTCAGCCTGCAGGAGGTACATCCAGGTAACCCACCGCAGTCGAATAGCATTTTGGTACGCTCTTAAAAATAACGTAGATGAACAGTGGAACCTTTGGTTTTTAGACGAAGCCTGCCCGATTGCCTGTCTTTCGCCTGGTGATCGTGTGTGTGTGTGTGTCGTGTGTGTGTGTGTGTGAGAGAGTGTAAAAAGGAGACTGAATAATAGCTTCCAAAAGTCCTTTTTAGCGGTTATCAGATTCGTCCCCTCCATCTTGTGTAATGGCGATCATTCCGTTGTTGTTGATGATGGATGATCACATCTCGTCGCCTCTTCTTTTTTTCTTCTCTTGTTTTTTCTCCTCCCTCTTATTCCAATCCTCAGGCTAGAGAGAAGTAACAGACTCTCTCTCTCTCTCTCTCTCTCTCTCTCTCTCTTCTTTTCCATCATCATCACCACCATCTGCGTCATAATTTCCTTTTACAGGATTTGCTGTCGCGTCATTCTTATCCCTCGTGACAATCGCGCCATCATTTCTCTCTCTCTCTCTCTCTCTCTCTCGTCATTCTCTCTGTGTATAATTGAAACCACTCGGTGGGTCACGCGTTCCATTATACATATGCATATTTTCACCGCAAGAAGTGATTTTTTTTTAAACATCCTTTCCATTTTTTTTTTTTTTTTTGCTATCTGACACTTCCTCTTACCGAGAGCCTCGAAAGGGGGGGAGGGGGGTGCGATTGGGAGAGGGAGGGGGGGGGGGGGGGGAAATACCATGAAAGTGTTGTGCCGTGATGCCTTTGTAAATTTGCCAAACAGCGCATGCACGTGTTTTTTCTGCATACTTACTTTCTTGTTTGCAAGAAGACACTCAAGAATTCAGGGTAGTTTTGAGGTCATATATTAACTAGTGCATAGTTTCATAACAAATTGTTGTTGTTATTATTTCTGTATTGAAAAATATTCACATAGAACATACCCGAGAGGCCACTTAGTTGCAAAGTGACTTTCCACGGAATGGAATGTGGAAAGAGAAAACAGATACGAGAATGCAGGAAATATATGACAAATTTAAAACTCAGCAAAGAGATGCACATACCTAAGCAATAATTATTCTAGTGCCTCATCATGTGAACATCATTGTTAACGGTAATGCTATATAGAACGTTCTCCTGTTGTGCAGGAAAGTGCAATTAAAGGCTGCTTGCTATAGGCAGTGTAAGAGCATAGGCCTTCGAAAAACGAAGTAACAGCATAGTCTCTGAGGCGTAGTATTTGAAAGCATAAATAGAGTTCACAGAGGAGGACGCGAAGGGATCTCTTTCCCAGTATCTTCGTTTGGAAAATGATATCCACCCTTCTTAAGGTTAGTTTGCACTAGGTTTCACCGTACACTCCTCCCAAATTCTTGTTAGCCCCGCCTACTGGACTGCTCATCAAGAGTCACGCCACCCCACTAACTCACCCTAATGAGCAGTCCAGTAGGCGGGGCTAACAAGAATTTGGGAGGAGTTGGTGATGATTCTTACGCATGCAGCGTGGGGTGAAGCCTAGTGTAAACTCACCTCTAGAGATTGAACTCGGTTACCGGACATCCAGACAGGAGAACAATAGTTCTGGCATCTAAAGTTTATGACGTTAATAACACCATCTCTGTAGCTAGGGGGACTTTACGAAATTCAGTTACTTCACTGGCCCTATTAGTTGGTATATTATCTGAAATGCTGTGAATAAGAACATCTAAATGATAACTTGTCGTTGATTGTAAGTTATTGTTTTCAAGAACTCATTTACTGTACGGTACAAACTAGTTGCTCTATTAATTCGATAACTGAGATGCTCACTAGTGTCCGGTTGTATGGTAGTACCTATACCATATAAATTTTAGGTAATATTCTGGAAGGTTGAAATGGCAAGTCCTCGGCTTCAAATCTGGATGCCTGATGGATGACCTAAGGTAAAAACTAATAGCCAGTGTAATTGGTTGTAGTCAGGTAGGAACGTGCATATTATGAGGAACTGTTTTTTTCCAGTCTACATAGTTGATGAACCCTATGTGCTTTTTGCCACGTAAAGGGACGGACAGTATTCAAAATTAGCCCCCCAACCTAAACATGTGAGTATGGAAAGAGTTTCTTGGTTAAATTTAAAATGGGACATCAAAATATTAGAACCTGAAACAGATTGGAGAGACAGAAAAAGTAGAAAATGATTCCAAGAGACACAGACTAAATCTTAGTTGTTTGTGAACCAAGGAGCGTAAGAATAGGAAGAGAGAGACTCGAATTAGTAGGAAGTACTAGGAATGATTTTAACGCCAAATTTCTGAAAGGAACTGACTGATTGAAGAGTGCTGAGAAGTAGATTAGGGCAGGCAAGAGTTAAGTTTTATCAGCGCAGTATGAATGTTAGGTGCTATACACTAATGGCCGAACTCTCTGAAGAACAAAAGAAGAATTTTTTATAAGACTAGAAATTTACCAGAAATGTCAGAAAGAAATGAGAATTGTTTTTGTACTATTTATGCAATCGCTGGTAGAAAGAACATTGTGAAGAATTATTCTGAAAAAATACTATCGTCCACATTTCTTCCATGTACTGTATCACTAATCTTGATGCGTGTATGATACCTTGGTAATAGGGCCAAGGATTCATACAATATGGCCTGATATGCTTGAAAAACTCGACCTCGTTTATAACCATGTACCCACACCAAAGGGATTAGAGTGCGCATTTAATGCCCCAATATGATGTAGAGAAGCCTTGGGTATTCCTTTGTATGCCCGTGCTTTAAAGTTAGTTAAGGGTTCTTAGATTCTTCGACTCCGGTGTGCAAAACCTCCGCTCGTGAAACAAAGCTCCTTTCTGGATCGATGAGAGTTCGCAATTGAAAACCCATGTTGTGCCGTCGTCGAACTTCTACTTATCTCACTCGCGTCTGCAACGAAGCCTCTCCTCAAGGTACGCTAGACGGAGGTTAATTAATAGTCTTGCCGGACCTTTGGCATCTCATTATGGGCGCGAACATGCCAGCACCCTGCGCTCGGTCCTTCCAAAAGAAAGTATGATCTTTTGGGGGTTGTATGAAAACCTTTCAACATTTTTTTTTTCTTTATTGAGAGGGGGAGAGCTAAGATTTTTCTTGAATAGAACATCATCAAACCCAACCTTTCCATTGTCTTCAATAGTATATATATATATAATATATATATAATTATATATTAATATAATATATATATATAGATATATATATATATATGATATGCATATATATATACATATATATATATATATATATATTATATATATATATATATGTATGTATATATATATATATATATATGTGTGTGTGTGTGTGTGTGTGTGTGTAAATCTTGGCCATAGTTACAACAGTTATACCTCTTACAGGGGGTTAGTGCTGTCAGTGTACCTCACACGGTGTACTGTGGGCATTACCGAAGGTTCTTTTCAGCGTCCCTCCGTCCCCTAGCTGCAGTCTCTTTCATTCCGTTTATATTCTCTTTCTTCCATCTGACTTGCTCAACCCTCTCCTGACATATGTTTCATAGTGCAGTGCAATTGCTTTGAGGTTTTCTTCCTGTTACACCTTTGAAACCTTTCGACTATCAGTGTCCATATCAGCGCTGAATGTCCTAATAGGTCCCAGCGCTTGGCATTGGGGCCAAAATTCAATATTCCATTCCGTAATGAGCTGAATCGTCGAGAGAGAGAGAGAGAGAGAGAGAGAGAGAGAGAGAGAGAGAGAGAGAGAGAGAAGTATTTCGGCAAATAAAAGTTTCGCTTTTAAATGAGGATGTGTTAAAAATAGTTTTTTTCATAATGTACGAATAATTTCTGCCTCATATGTGTTTTTGAAGTGCAGTGTAGCCCACTATTTATCACGGTGAGAAGCAGGTAAACACGTAAACATTAAATTTTATGACGCAGATATGTTTGATCGTCAACTCTAGTTCTAAAGTTAATCGTCACTGCTTTACTGGCTTCACCGTTCAATGTTTGTTTGTTTTTTTCTGTGAACCGTCAGTGACACTTTGACATTCAGTGTTGGTCGTTCGTCGTTTGCTCTCACATTTATTGTGACCTTAACCGGTGAAGTATTTTGGTACTCATTTCCTGCTGTTTTGACTACTATTTTGAGACATCACTCTTCTTGTGCTGCTGGTGTTACGAAGCTGTCTCAGTGTTAGACCTTCTGGTACTTCAGAAATATACATTATCTATGTTTAGGCTTTTCGATACTTAGCAGGAGAAATTCAAATTTTCTGATTTTATTCTTTCGTTATTTGGGAGAAATTCAAATTTTCTGACTTTATTCTTTCGATATTTGGGAGAAATTCAAATTTTCTGATTTTATACTTTCGATATTTGTGAGAAATTTAAATTTTCTTATTTTATTCTTTCGATATTTGGGAGAAATTCAAATTTTCTCATTTTATACTTTCGATATTTGTGAGAAATTTAAATTTTCTTATTTTATTCTTTCGATATTTGGGAGAAATTAAAATTTTCTGATTTTATTCTTTCGATATTTGGGAGAAATTAAAATTTTCTGATTTTATTCTTCCGTTATTTGGGAGAAATTCAAATTTTCTTATTTTATTCTTTCGATATTTGTGAGAAATTCAAATTTTCTGACTATTCTTTCGATATTTGAGAGAAATACAAATTTTCTGACTTTATTCTTTCGATATTTGGGAGAAATTCAAATTTTCTGATTTTATACTTTCGATATTTGTGAGAAATTAAAATTTTCTTATTTTATTCTTTCGTTATTTGGGAGAAATTAAAATTTTCTGATTTTATTCTTTCGTTATTTGTGTGAAATTCAAATTTTCTGTTTTTATTCTTTCGTTATTTGTGAGAAATTCAAATTTTCTGATTTTATTCTTTCGTTATTTGTGTGAAATTCAAATTTTCTGTTTTTATTCTTTCGTTTTTTTGTTGGGGAAATTAAAATTTTCTGATTTTATTCTTTCGTTTTTTTGGGGAAATTCAAATTTTCTTATTTTATTCTTTCGGTACTTGTGAGAAATTCAAATTTTCTGATTTTATACTTTCGATATTTGTGAGAAATTAAAATTTTCTTATTTTATTCTTTCGTTATTTGGGAGAAATTAAAATTTTCTGATTTTATTCTTTCGTTATTTGGGAGAAATTAAAATTTTCTTATTTTATTCTTTCGTTATTTGTGAGAAATTAAAATTTTCTTATTTTATACTTTCGATATTTGGGAGAAATTAAAATTTTCTTATTTTATACTTTCGATATTTGGGAGAAATTCCAATTTTCTGATTTTATTCTTTCGATACTTAGTATGTATTACTTTATGTTTTTATATGCAATTTCTTTTTTATATATGAAGCTCTCTTAGAACCCCTTGTGGTTTTAGTATTCTATCTTGATTATTTGTTCGGATGACATTTAACATATAATAAAGTTTCAGTACGTTTCAAACAAGGAAAGCTTGTAAATGCAGTTGGGATATGAAGTGAGTGCAGTAGAGATAAAAACTAACATTAGAATTGTGTCAATGGAGACATCTGACTTCAGACTAGTTTAATATTAAAGTCAATGTAAGAAGAACCATTGATTTTGCAATTAAATTGGGTCATTATAATTATGCTTAATCATCTCTCCATCGTTACAAGAAAAATGAGGAGGGGAAGAAGTCCAGACCTTCACCATCTTCTGTTTATTTAGATTTTCTAGTCTTATTATTTTCTTAAATTACATCTATGTAGTAGGCCCTCTTACCCCTATCCCAGTCACATAATATATATATATATATATGTGTGTGTGTGTGTGTGTGTATATATATATATATTATATACATATATTATATATAATATATATTTATTATATAATATATATATAGTGTAGTATGGTCATTGTTCTATTCAAAATAAAATCATTTTGTCAATATGCGACCGTTTACAGAGCAAACTAAAAGGACTTCATTTGCAGAAAAAGCTTATAGAATTGGAAACCCATGAGAGAGAGAGAGAGAGAGAGAGGAGAGAGAAGACGAGAGAGAGAGAGAGAGAGGGGGGGGGGGGGGGGGCGGGTCGACGTACACTCGAGTGTAATTCTACGGGAAAAAAATCTCTAATTTACTGAGAATATCTTGATAAGTTACCAAGTTGATTGGATGACTTTCAGATCTAGAACTGCAGACAATGTTTTCAACGCCTCTCACGTCATCCCTAAAATGAAAGAATAATAAGGATCATCGCTTCCATACATAGCAGGCATCAGCGACTTATATATGGATATAAAGCCCTGCCTCTTGGACTGTTTGATCTGGTAACACTGTTGAAAAGCGACAGAATTACGGGCAAATCAGAGAGCCCGTCGTGTCTTTGTCCCGCGTGTGGAAGGGGCTTAAGAGTGGATTTGGGGAAATGGGCTGCAATGAATGTCCGATAGCTCTGAAGTTCTTTGCGGGCAGGGCGCTTTATAAATTACATGACATGGAAGGTACATGTCATGGTATCTGGGGGAAGTAGTATACCTCAATTTTGTGGTGTATATCGACTCTCTCTCTCTCCTCTCTCTCTCTCTCTCTCTCTCTCTCTCTCTCTCCAAATCTGGAAGCTGATTGATTGATTATGTCTTTTAAAAACTGGTGTCACAACATCTCGGTTATTGATACCGAAATAAATTTAGATAGAAAGTAGAATTAAATCTAAAAATAATTTAATATAAATAGTCTAAAAATATATTTATATAAATATATTTGTTCAAATATATTAATTCTCACATAGATATTCTATTATATATTCTAAATTTTGTGGAGGAGGCCAGCCTCCCTCAAAAAATATATAACTGCTCCATATTACAATCCTTTCCAAGAATTGTAGATAGGATAAAATTACCTCCTCTATCACATCCCCAAGACAGGAACCTGTGTGTTTTTCTGCAAGTGAAGTAAATTTAGTTGACTCTCTAAGGGTTGCATATTGTCAAATAATTTTAATAGAATCAAGAACAGACGCCTATTCGCTCTGACAACATTAAAGATATTCTTGAAAGATGAACTGCCACCTATCAGTTCATGTTTCAAATTTAGTAGACAGTGTATAATAGTAATTCAGAATAAAGGTTTTAGCAGTATTTTCAGCGTGATGAGTTACGAGCCTCATTAATGATAATTTAAACATTTTGTGATGATTAATGATGTTATGTACATCAGGCTCAGACTGTCATCGAGGTGGTATCAAACTGAATTCGTGCATAATTCCATTTTAAGGATTGAAGTTCTACGTGAAAATCTTTTTCACTGAGAAAGCTGAATTAACTTACAGATTGCTAGGTGTGTTGCAAGTTTTAATAACCATGAAGAAAGACCTTTGCTTCTCTGAGCTTAAACATAAGATGAAATTGGTACCGCTGGCTCCAGAGCAAATGAACACCCTTTCCCGGGCTCATGGGCGTAACTGAACAGCGTCAGTCCAGTCAGACAACGTCAATAGCACTTCTGCTGCAGGCAGGTTGTTTTTGACGAAGAGCTGGCTCAGGAAAAAGAGCTAAAGGCTCGGAAACGCGTCGGAGGCTCCTTTGAAGTGAGATGAGACGGAGTTGGCCTTTCGAACTCTTCGATCCAGATCCAGGTCGTTGGCGATGTGTGTCTTGTTCTCGCGTGTGATCCATTGGCGCCACACCAGTGTCGTCGTCATCATGGTTAGACTGGCATTTTCGGATCGGGTTGTTTATGTTTATGATTATTTGGATTTTTTTCGTCTCTGGGTTCCATTAGGTTGTTACAAATGCGTTTTCTATATTACACATATCTTTAAGCCTTGCCCATTCTTTATCAGTTGTTGCAATTGATACTTCATTAATTATATCTGTTACAATTTGTTATTCCGTTTTGCATATTTTTCTGCATACCTCCAAAGAAAGAAGCACAATAATACTGGTCATGTTACTCATTAAAAATAGATTGGGATAGTATAAGATGGTATTCCTAAGCCAACTCGTTCTATTCCCAGTGCCCATACGAGAACTGGAGTGTTCATCTATATATATATATATATATAATATTAATATATTATAATATTATATATATATATATATATGTATATAAAGGTGGATGTATATATGTATGTGCTTATATTCCACCATAACTGTGGAACTTAATGAGCAATTTCAGCCAGACTTGGTGTACGTATGACTTCCTATCTGGAAAAGAATATGGTTGGGGGGCTAAGACATTACTAGCACCAAAGGGGGTAAGAGTGGGAAGGGGTGACATGTTAAAAATAACTCGAAAACGACAGACATTAGTGTCTAATCCATAGTTTTTGAGGTCGCTGCTATGAATAGTGACATTGCCAATGCCACTGAAGTCAAAGTTTGGTCGAATAGAATGAATAGAACTCTCTATAATCTTCTAAAAGTTTTTGGAAACTTAACAAGAAGTCTGTATTTAGGGGAAGCTAACTCTTTTATATGACACTATAGATAGATTTGATTCCTTTTCCTGTTTTTACCGTGCAACGCCGGGTATGTCAGCTATAGTAGATTCACATCAGTGGTGCATCTGATGTTTAGATCAGTCCCTTACGATGCTCCTGATTGCCTGTCGATAAGCCAATCACACGGCTGAAAACACTCAGTCTCTCTCAAGATTTCACACAGGCAGGATGTATGTTCCACCTCTCCTAAGGGGTGCGTCTTTCAATAGTATCCCTCTGGAGAGGTGGAACATACAACCTGCCTATGTGAACTCTCTCGAGGGAGACTGAGAGTTTCCAGCCCTGTGACTGGCTTATCAACAGCCAATCAGGAGCGTCGAAAGGGACTGGCCTAGACATCACATGTGAATCTACTATAGTAGTATGTATACTAGATCTGCAGTGAAAGAAAAATTGTTTATGTTAAAACTCAGCGGCAAAAGAGAGGAGAAGTACAATGTGTGTTACGAAGAAGGAATGTTGAACAGCAAGATAAAAGAGAGAAAGGGGGGTGGGGGGTTAGCATAATGTGTTCGATTGAGACATTTGTCAACGTTGGGAATGATTATTTAACAAGTAGCAAATCGATTCCCGTGATATATAACAGCAGTTGAAGCATGCAGTCGTAGTCTTTTTGAAAGCATACATTGTATTATGCCATAAATTTGTTTTATTACAAAATCGAATACTACACTTTTTATCAGTGATAACCACGAATACTAATTATCTGCTATTATAATATATTAGTCAAGATGGAGATTTATATACGTTTTTTGATGCTAAAATGGGTTATTGAATTGAGTGAAGCTCAAGTCAAATAAATTGTGTAGATTTTCATATTCATAGCAGAATTTAGACGTTTATGGAGATTATTTCAACAGGAAGTCTCATGCCACTAGTGAATAAAGCGAAGTTGAAGTTGAAACTTAACTCGTAACCAGGAAATGATCAGCGTTTATGACGGGACCTGACAGAAAACCACGTCAGGTTGAGTGGCGGCATCTGTGTTGTGAAGCAAAATAGTGACAGGTCCGAACATTTTCTGTGAAATTAAAACCTAGTTATGTTTCCCTCTCTCTCTCTCTCTCTCTCTCTCTCTCTCTCCTAATAAAATGAGGATTAAATCTTTTTATCTGAGTCACTGTGATCTTCGCAGAGTGAGCAAACAAAAATAAATTTTTTTTAGCTCTACCATATCGGAATGATGATGGTAAGAAAGTTTGCCCCTATTTTTATTTATTAACTCTTTGCCATATCGGGATGATAATTTTACCATATCGGGATGACGATTTTACCATATCGGGATGATGATTTTACCATATCGGGATGATGACTTTACCATATCGTGATGACGATTTTACCATATCGGGATGATGACTTTACCATATCGTGATGACGATTTTACCATATCGGGATGATGACGATGATAAAATTTGCCTTTTAAAAATTATAAGTCACATGTAAATCGTAGTACTTCCAAGTTCCGGTACGAGTTTTAAACAAGTTGTACAATAGCGGCAATTTTAAGGAGACAAGAATATTCATAATCTTTAAAAAAAAAAAAATTTATAAAGCAAAAAAAAAAAAAAAAAATAAAAAAAAAAGGACCTCGATACCACAGTTGGTCTTTTAGGGGCTTAAATTAGCAATGAAGAAACTCACGCCATCATAAAGTCCTGGATAAAGAGGATGAGTCGAGAGAGAGTGTCACCACTACCAGAAAACAAACGTCAGACCAGAGCCCAGTAAATGGCATGAGGAGATGACCTTTAGTATAGATGTCGCGCACCGAATCGCCAAATCATAAAATCACGTCGTCCAGGATGTATATACGTATAAGGTTTCCGCGTCGAAATCAAACTCACAACCAGATTTTGATATATATATATATATATATATATATATATATATATATATATATATATATATATATATATATATATATATTTTATTTATCACGAAGCAGCTGAGTCTGCAGTTCTCGCAGAATCTCATATAATCATCATCATTTCTCCTTTACGAGGCTGGTATTCGCTTACGTTACTCCCTGTCCCGTTTTGACTTCTGGCATGCGAAGATATTATGTTGTCCTTTTCCTGTACAACAGTCCTAATGTTATTTCAATGTTTGTAGGTACTACGCTTCCCAGAGGTCGTGTGAGGTATCACAGTAAATCGATGATATAACACTTAGGTGGTGCGAAAGTATAATCAGTGCGTTCTTCTGTGGGTGAGAGGGATGTGCAGCGTGAAGTTTTTCCTTTGAGTAATTTTCATAGAAGGAAATTAAAGTGTACTTTTGGTTTTAAATAGAAATGACAATCATATTTTTAAGGTTTGTAATACCTTAAACAAAAGAGACTTTTAGTGAATTTTTACAACCTGGTCTGAATTTTCCTTTTCCCGGTCTGGAAACTTCACATTTTTTTTTTTTTTTTTTTTTTTTTTGGGGGGGTTTTTTTTTTTTTTTTTTAGTAAAGTTACCTGTACAATTAGAGGTTTTGCTCATGAATAAAGAAGAGAGGTCGACTTGCATATTATGTTCTCTCTCCGAACATTTCTAAGAATATACTAACTAAAAAAATTTTTTTTTTTTTTTTGAGGGAGAGAGATAGATAGAGATAGAGAGATAGAGAGTATAGAGAGAGAGAGAAAGAGAGAGAGAGAAAATAGTTAGCATCCTGAGAACCGAGACAGAGAAAGAGAGGGAGAATAGTATATCAGCATCAGAGAGAAAGAGTGAAAATAGTCAGCATCGTGAGAACAGAGAGAGAGAGAGAAAAAGAGAGGAGAGGAGATAGAGAGAGAGGAGAGAGAGAGAGAACCGACCGAGAGTGAGAAAGTGAGAGAGAATAGTCAGCATCAATAGAAAAAGAAAAAAAAAGAAACTAGTCAGGCCATTTGAGAAACGAAGAGAGAGAGAGATTTAGGAAGAGAGAGGAGACGAGAGAGAGAGAGAGAGAGAGCGAGAGAGAGATGAGAAGAGAGAGAGTAATAATATGGTCAGCGTCCTGAGAACCAAGTCTCCCTGATCTTGAAGACTTTCGTCGTAACCGACTTCTTACGACAGAATGTAAATTAGGAGCACCATGATTTTCACCCTGGGGAAATAGCACTTTTACCTCGTGTGCCTTCCCAACCGCCTCCTCCACTCTTAACCTCCCTCCCCCCGCCCCCCTCGACCTCCCACATTACCCCAAGTCCCATTCCCTGCGGTGCACCAACACGCGCATACACACACACAAGCACACACTAAACCGTCAAGGCCTCCGTATTGTTTACCCTCAAAGTTGGGGAGAGAAGTTTCCTTTGATTGGAAAGGGATGATTTTAGTATATCCCAGCCACTGGTTGCCAGTAGAACCGAATCCACGTTGGTGTAAAGCAAATGATAAACTGAAATATAAAGATTAAAAAATGAGTGGCTATGAAAGAACGGTTTTGTAGGACTGAACCTTTTCCACCCCTGTCAAAATGTTACAACCTCCTAAAGTGGGGTATCCACGTACATAGCGAATTCCTTCGTCATAAAAGTGTTTCGTCTCGAGGCAATTTTAATAGCACGAATGTGGAAGGTGTTTTTACATACTACACAAGTTTCTGACGCCTCTCTTCTCCATAGTGAGACTGCAGTTGCCATCAACTGTACACGGGAACCAAATATGATTGTAGTAAGTTCTTTGGCCGCCCGTTTGCAATACGGTTATTTGAAGACTTTCAATATTTAGAAAATATTGTATCATTTTATCGCTTTGCGTCCGAATTATACTGCCTTGCGGGTTGATTTCATTTCCTCGTAATCTTGTTCGTTATATCAGAAGCCTTGGTGATTTGTTGTTCTCTCTCTCCAAAGTTACACCCTGTTAGAAAATAACGCATTCAATGTTGCTGTAGGTGTGTGGTCATGTAACCGTCTCACGCTTGCACGGTTCCCCGTCGCTTCCAGCCTCCTTAGGGGGCGGGGTAGTACCACCTCATTCGGTGCACTGTAGGAATTAGTTGACATCTTTACAGTGTCCCTTAGGACCCTAGCTGCAACTACTTGCATTCCTTTTACTGTACCTCCGTTCATATACTCTTTCTTCCATCTTACTGTCCACCCTCCTCTCCTAACAATTGTTTCATAGTGCAACTGCTTTGAGGTTTTCCTCCTGCAACACCTTTCACACCTTTCACTGTCAATTTCCGTTTCAGCGCTGAATGGCCTCAGTTGCCCCAGTGCTTGGCAAAATGTCACATCAAATCTGTCGCTTCCAGCCCATCACCACCCACAAGCCCACACAACTGTAAATGGGCACCTTTGTCGCCCAAGAAAAGATAGCTTTGCTAATAAATGAGCAGACTTCCTCCCATCTAGCGCCACCTTGTCCCAATGGGAAAAAGGGGCATGGTGAAAAAAAAAAAAAAAAAAAAAGATATCGCTTTAAATTTCTTTTAAGTTATTGAAAGACTTTGCATCAGTATCCATCTGCTCTTATTCTTTCATGTTTGTCATCAATGACGTTAAAATATCTGCAAATTTGTGATGAAATATATATTTTCCTATATTTCCATTTGTTATGGCTGATATATGCTAACATAGATTATTTCAATTGCCTTTATACCGTTATCTTAGCCTGTACAGTGTAGGCATTACTTAAGGTTCTTTGCAGCGTGTCCTCGGCCCCTTGCTGCAACCTCTATCGTTTTTTTACAATACCTTCTTTCATATTCTCTTTCATCCATCTTACTTTCCATCCTCCCCGAACAATTGATTCAAGGTGCAGCTGCCTTGTTGTTTTTCCTTGTGTTACACCTTTCAAACCTTTTTACCGTCAATTTCCGTTTCAGCGCTGAATAACCTCTTAGGTCGCATTGCTTGGTCTCTGGGTTGAATGCTATATTCAGTTCAATTCACAACTGAAGTGGATTAACCCTGGATTGGCTCTGCCTTTCCTTCTTCACTCACCACCTTATTTTTTCCCTTAATTCATGTTTGCCACTTTCTGTATATTTGGATATAGAATAATCGTCCAGTACTTTTTAAGTAAGGACGTCGTTCTTTGGTTTTGCTTTTCTTAATTAATTAAGCCCAAAAGTGTCAGACCTTGACCTGCAACTGATAGGAACATCTCCATCCATCCATCTTTCTCGCATCCTTGGTCTCTTTTGATTTTTCTGGCGGGTTCCTTCTGCTCTAACCCCCTCATTATTCCAGATCGAAGTCCGTCGCTGTCTTGCATGACAGGAGCTGATTTTCAGCAGAGCGTTCATTATTATTATTTTTTTTTTGCAGCCATTTTCGGTAATTGCAGGGATTGGCTGAATAATTGCCCGCGGATGGCTCGATGCCCTATATCTTTAGAAATTTCGAAGCCTTGATAAATGGAAGGTATTATGCGGGATGGAACTGCAATGTTGTGCGTTTTGCAGAGGGCATTTGCTGGTGATACTGAAATATGGCTACGTGTGTTAGAATAAATAGCCCGAAGGTTGTTCAACTTCGAAATGGCGTTCGAATAGTTATTGTCTGTGCTGAGTTACCCTCTATTTCTCTCTCTGACTCGTGTACATGTGTGTGTGAATATGCGTGTGTGTAATACACACACACACACACCACACACACCCACACACATATATATATCCATATATATATATAGATATATATATCTTTTTTACATTTTTTTTTAACATATATATATGTGTAGTCGGTGTATTATATATATATATATATACTATATATCAATATATATATATATGTAATGTTATATATATATATATATATATATATTATATTGATATAGATACTATTTATATATATATATATTTATATGAGCAAGAGAGAGAGAGAGAGAGAGAGAGAGAGAGAGAGAGAGAGAAATAAAAGATGTGGAGCCAAGCTTAAGTGGTCTGTACAATTCCTCATATTTCTCTGATAAACCCATTCCTAAAAGCGGTCTGTGGCGTCGCATTATTTATGGTTGGGCCTTTGCTGCTAGTGAAATACGTCCGGACATTCTGTTCTGTTGTAAATCTTGTCTCTTTAAAGAGCCCAGTATTGTTACTTCTCTTTTGGGGAAGAGATTCCAATTTGTTTCATTCTGGCTTTTGACTTATTTCATGTGAAAGTAGTTTAAGGTAACGTTGCCTCTTTGATCTTCCTTCTGACACATTACTGTCCTATTATTTTATTTATATGTCGCAGATGTTTGAAGTTACTTGATGTAAATTCTGTGGAAGCTTTTTGAAAGTTATATATATATATATATATATATATATATATAGATATATATATATATATATATATATATATATATTTAGCCAAGGCCACAGGAAAAAATATAAGAAGGAGTACCGAGCAATTTCGTGTTATTGTACCCTCGAAATGTGTTGAAATAACACGAATTGCGCTCGGTACTCCATCTGTTATTTTTTCTGTTGCCTTGGCTAAATATAGATAGATCTATTCATATATATGATATAATATATATTATATATATATATAGATATAGATATATATATCTATATATATATATATATATATTATATATATATATATATATATATATATATATATATACACACACACACACACAGGCAGTCTCCAGCTTACAGCAGGGGTTCCAGAAAATCATAAGAAAACCTTACTTTTAATGCTTGGGATGTATTAAAATCTATGTAAACTGCATTTTTATTGCATTTTTCATAAAAAAAACTAAAAATATTGATTATTTTGCATTTTTTGTCATATTTCTTCTGTCAGATCGGTGTCGTAAGAGGCGTAACCCTGGAACATGCGTCGTAATTTCTGATGAATATAATTGAAAAGCGTCGTAAGCCGAACCTACGGTACCCTTCGACAGAAAATAATGAGTGGGTCGATTTAAAATACCTTTCAGTGATTTGCCGGTACTACGGTAACCCTTCGAAACAAAATAATGAGTGGGTCGATCTGAAATACCTTTGAAATGATGAGTACATCGTGAATTGAGAATATAACTATGATTTAAAAGTGAATGAAAACTGAAAACTGTGGAGTGTTGGCTTTATTTTTATTTATTTTTATTATTATTATTTTTTAAAGTATACAATCAATTGCTTTAGTTTTTTTATTATTATTTTGTGAAGTGACATTCAATTGATCGTACATAATTTCACTATGTACCTTTGTGAGCCATGTATTTTCATAAACATCATTTATTTTGAGTATCTGCTCTGTATACAATGTCATTTGAGAACTCCAGTAAGCAGTGTCATAAGAAATGGTCTATGTTATAGTCAGTGAATTTGAAATAAAAGCCAACCACCATCAAGGTGGTTTCATGCATATGCAAACCATTGGAATAATCAGTACCATTCAATAAGTTGTAATGAATATATAAGTTCCGGTGTATATGCGTGTTTTTTACTTCAAGTTTTTATTTCTCTAAAACTCTTCTGTATAAAATAATTGTACGAGATTTCATTTGTAAATCACACCATTCGTTGTTGTCGGTTATTTACGCAGTATTTTTACTAGGCCGTCTATGCATCGAATTGTGTGTGTGTGTGTGTGTGTGTGTGTGTGTGTGTGACGAAATATAAAGGCCAGCTTTAGCTGCAGGTCTATATTTGTATTATATTTCAAATCTTAGAGATTCAATTCAGTTTCCATTCAGTAACGAGCTAATTGCGTCCTTATTTATATAATATGCTGGGATAAACATCAGGATGATTACTATATGATTGGGGATCACATCAGGATGATAGCTATGGGCTGGGATTAATCATTCAGGCACTTGATTATGCTATGCCTGGATTAACATCAGGATTGATATGACTATGCTGGGATTAACATCAGGATTGATATGATATGCTGGGATAAACATCAGGATTGATATGATATGTTGGGATAAACATCAGGATTGATATAATATGCTGGGATAAACATCAGGATTGATATGATATGCTGGGATTAACATCAGGATTGATATAATATGCTGGGATAAACATCAGGATTGATATAATATGCTGGGATAAACATCAGGATTGATATATATGCTGGGATTAACATCAGGATTGATATAATATGCTGGAATAAACATCAGGATTGATATAATATGCTGGAATAACTCAGCTGATTAACAATTCAGATTGATATATGCTGGAATTAACTCAGGATTGTATAATATTGCTGGGAATTAACATCAGGATTAATAATATGCGGAATTAACATCAGGATGATATAATATGCTGGTTAACTCACAATCAGGATTGATGAATTAACTGATGCTGATTAACTAGGATTGATATAAATATGCGGATTAAAATCGGATTGATATATGCTGGGATAAACATCAGGATTGATATAATATGCTGGGATAAACATCAGGATTGATATGATATGCTGGGATAAACATCAGGATTGATATGATATGCTGGGATTAACATCAGGATTGATGCTGGGATTAACATCAAGAAAGGTGACTTTAAAAGCGAACAAAACCTTATAAGTCCTTTTTTTCTGTACTCCTGTTTCGTTTTCCGTGCAGGTGCACCCGAGAAGCATCAGTTGCGCATGTATTCAAAACCTTCCTGTCAGCGGACGTCAGCGAATCGGCCACTTCACTGCCCTTATTGACCTGGCCCGGAGGGGGATATGAAGAGTCAGTCAGTAGGTCGAGGGAAAACGGGCGTAACCCCGAATGAGTCGATGGATTTGCATATTGAAAGAGGAAATGTTATAGGAAATAGAGATCTTCGTTTTCATTCCGCAGCGGTGGCTTCGTTAAAGGAGTAAATGTGTGACTGGGGTCTGCTGTGTGCTTGAGGGCTGGAACGCAGTTTCCAATGGGAAAAGAAATTTCTCTCTCTCTCTCTCTCTCTCTCTCTCTCTCTCTCTCTCTGCGAGGTTATGTATCAAAATATCAATGAAACAAAGAATCACACGGATCCTGTATCAAATCCCACCCTCGCAAAATTTCAGTTGAAATCCAACAATAATTAAGACTATTTAAGACGTCCCATTGACCAGCAGATCGCCCTTCTAATGTTAAAGCAAATAAGCGGAGATAAATACATCCAGTTTCATCCGCAGACGTTAAACAACGCTCCAATTAGCGGCATCAAATTCATAATGATTGGGAAGGAGAATTTAATCAAGAATACACGACTAATCATTCCATTAGGGTCATGTTTGTGAATTATTTGGGTCTAGTTTTTTTCCTTCCCAAATTTGAGAGTTTTAAGTATTAAATAGTAATTGGTTAATTAAATGAATATCGCTGATTATTTTGGAGGAAAGCCGCAATGCAGTCATAATCCTCAGTGGGTCCCCTTTTAGTTTTCTATAAAAGAATACTACTGTGCCGGTTTTGTCCGTCCATCCGCGCTTTATTCTGTCCGCCCTCAGATCTATAAAGAAACTACAGAGGTTAGAGGGCTACAAGTTGGTTTGTTGATCTTCCACCCTCCAATCATCGCACATACCAATTTGCAACCCTCTAGCCTCAGTAGTTTTTATTTTGTTAAAAGGTTAAAGGTAGCCATGGATCGTGTATCTGGCAGCGCTTTCCGGAGGCGTCGGACGCACCCTCCCTCTACCGCATCTGGGAAGCAACTGAAACGCCACCGGTCAATAGCTAATGGTTTTATACAGCATTATAATTGTACAGACAACTCGGTTGTCCAGAAGAAACTTCGGGGCATTTTTTACTTCTAATTATGTCGTCATCCTCACCGAGACCAAGTTGGAGCCAAGAGTTAATTTTATATTAATTTTTGCGCAAGGCTCTTATTTGGATCCAAAATTACTCTAAAAATGATATTGACGTTTTTAGTAGCATAGAATTAATGGATCTAGATAAGCAATCGCAGAAGTGTTTTTGGTGATGGCCCTCAAACATTAAACTTGTCTATAACAACGTTACTGTTTCACTAATCAATATGACAAAGGTAATAACGATGTTCTTGCAGCTTAATTTAACTCTCTCTCTCTCTCTCTCTCTCTCTCTCTCTCTCTCTCTCTCTCTCTCTCTCCATTACTCGAGACGAATACACCTTGAACATACATAAACATACAATGGTGGCAGTGACCATTATAGTAAATCTTCAAGCCCCCGACTTGAACCTATAGGGGACGGGAATGTAATTGAATGGACTTCAGTAGCACAAGAGGCTGTTTATTTCCGTGCTAGTATCTTCTACTGTCTCTTAAGCCAAGCCATACGGAACTGGGGATGTTAGTATCTTCTATCTTATGCCAAGCCATCCAGAACTGGCGACTGGAAGAGAAAAAGTAAAGGGTCCCCACATCGGTATCAGCCATTTTAAAGTTTTATTGCTGGAGAATATAATCCACAATTATTTTCTTGTCTATACATAAATCCACAATCATTTTCTTGTCTTTACATAGAATCCACAATCATCTTCTTGTCTTTACATAGAATCCACAATTATTATCTGTATTTAAATAGAATCCACAATAATTTTCTGTCTTTACATAGAATCCACAATCATTTTCTGACTATACATATAATCCACAATAATTTTCTTGTCTTTACATAGAATCCACAATCAATTTCAGTCTATACATATAATCCACAATCATTTTCTTGTCTTTATATAGAATCCACAACTATTTTCTTGCCTTACATAGAATCCACAATCATCTTCTTGTCTTTACATAGAATCCACAATCATTTTCTTGTCTTTACATAGAATTCACAATCATTTTTTTTGTCTTTACATAGAATCCACAATCATTTTCTTGTCTTTGCATAGAATCCACAATCATTTTCTTGTCTTTACATGTGATCCACAATCATTTTCTTGTCTTTATATATAATCCACAATCATTTCCACAATCATTTTCTGTCTTTATATATAATCCACAATCATTTTCTTGTATTTATATATAATCCACAATCATTTTCTTGTCGTTATATACAATGCACAATCATTTTCTTGTCTTTATATATAATCCATAATCATTCTCTGTCTTTATATATAATCCACATACTATTTTCTTGTATTTATTATATAATACCAATAATAATTTTCTTGTCTTTATATATAATCCACAATCATTTTCTTGTCTTTATATATAATCCATAATCATTCTCTGTCTTTACATAGAATCCACAATCATTTTCTTGTCTTTTCATAGAATCCACAATCATTTTCTTGTCCCTTCATAGAATCCACAATCATTTTCTTGGCCTTGCATACTAAGGCAGATGTTTCCACAGCCAGCTCTGCTCTCATTCCAGTGATCGTGTTATTATGGAACGTGTGAATTATCATTATTGTCATTTATGATGCACACATTCGCATGGGACATTCCAGAATGGCCACTAGATCTCTTGAGTAGGCTTCCTCAGACTAGAGTGATCATCCGATAGAGAGAGAGAACGAGAGTCAGGACTAAAAAAGAAATGTTCAGTAAAATACAGAACAAAATATTTGAAAGAAGTTATTAGCCCGGACGGGAGAATGACTGTAAATTCTGAACACCAACTCTGTCTCCAGTATCCTATGATGATGAGGTCATTTCGCAAATATTCTGGCAGTTCACTTATTCGCGTGATGTTTCCACATTCTCTGATGTCGAAATCTTCCCGCTTATAAGAGAGAACATCTTGAATCACGTCAAGATGAGGCAGCTCCTACGGTCACAAAGAAATGTCTCTTTCCAGCGCTGGGGAAGTTCAGGAAAGCAATTTGACCTCCTTTCTTTTAATGTCACATTTAGGGGCCATTTGCAAGTCATAGAAATGTCACTAAATGTCTGGTTTTTTATCGCGCGCAGGCTTCACTTCTTTTTTTTTCTGATTCAGGTCCTCGTTTTCTTTAACGTCTTTTCTTCGGGTTCTTTGGAAACCGAAGAGATTTTTTGTGGTTTCTCGCTTAAAATATCGCTATTTTACTTTTATTATCGGCTGGTGATTCTCCTTATTGGTCGATTATAATATGAAAGCTCGTCGCAATGATTTCTGGAAGCGTCACTCACGGGACGGGTAGGAATAAAAACTTAACTTTTAATTTTTGTTGCATAGTTTTACGATTAAGGAGATGAGTTTTGCATTATTTTTTTATTTCATTGGGTGTAGAAAAGTGGCTTTTGAATTTTGAAGTTAGAAGTTATTGAAGTGAAAAGTTTGATTTGGTTTTGAAGAGAAAAAAGGTATAGAAAGCACCCACCCCCCAAAAAAAGAAAGAAAGAAAAAAAACTAATTCCTGTGGTGATATGGTAAAGTGATCAATATAGGCTGAAGATGGATTAGGTTTTTACGCAGGTTGGTGTAAAAAAAGGTAATCTTTGTATGAGTGTTCAACTAATAATATATATATATATATATATATATATATATATATCTTATTAGTTGAACACTCAATATATATATATATATATATATAATATATATATATATATATATATATCTATATTAGTGAACACTCATACAAAGATTACCTTTTTTTACACCACCTGCGTAAAAACCTAATCCATCTTCAGCCTATATTGACCACTTTACCATATCACTACAGGAATTAGTTTTATTTTTTTTATTTTATTTTTGTTTTTTTTTTGGGGGGGTTTTTTTGCTTTCTATACCTTTTCTCTTCAAAACCAAATCAAACTATTCACTTCAATAACTTCTATATATATATATACATACTACATACATATATATATATATATATATATATATATACATACGTACATATATATATAATATAATAAATATATATAATAATATATATATAATAATATTATGTATATAATATATATATATATATAAAGGACCATGTGTCGAAAGGCCTAGGAACCACTTCCCTTCGTGGAATTGACTTTATACATAAATCTTGTTGCTTGTCTTCGTTAGTCAGTGACTATGTATTATATTGTATTAATTATGTAATCCGAGTTGCACCTACACTTCACATAGAGTTTGTGATGTCTGAAATGGCGCTCCATATTATCAGTCTTAATTAAAATGTTTGCTTTTCATTATGTTTTTTTTAATTTATTATTATTTTTTTAAATTTGGCTTCGAGTCGTGAAATGATTCACGTGCGTGTAATTCCCTTTTGAATACGAGCTTAAATGCACGTATCCGAAGCGTACGCACGAACCCAAACATTTCATTAGCTCTTATGTTTCGTGCTTTCTGATTAAGGTGGCGTGTGATGAATTTCGAGGAAGCTTCCGGTATTATTATGTTAAAATACTTTTTTTTTTAATTTTCAATACCACCCTGGTAGAAGGGGTACGGGAGTGGGTGGGGTGAAGCTCCTCTGGTCAGGAACGCCCAATTAAGTGTAATTATTTCCATTTTGCATAATAAGACTTTCAAGATAATTAGGAACTGGGAGTTGGGCATGACCTTCCATATTTTTAGATTAAACAGAGGATAGTGGAGTGGTTATTTTCATTCCTGTTTAGGTAAGGAAGCTGATGAAAAGAAAGCACTTTTGTCTGATCTTCTATGTATGTGTTTTGTCATGAGGTTATAGATAGAATGTAGTTTTGCGTTACTGAGTAGCCTGCCAAGTTCGATTTATGGTAAGTCTTGGTATTCTGACCGTTTGCTACGTGGTTTCAGCTCCACCTTAAAAAAATTTCGTATTTATAAAGGTACGTTGTTGAAGCCCACTTTACATCGCTGTCCTCTCTAGAGAATAGAGGTAACGAAGGCAATGAATAGATTCCTATGACTGTTTGATTCATTTCATTTAACTAGCAAACATAAGTAAACTGAAATTCGTTAAGTACCTAGTAAGTCTACTGACACAACCAGCTCCGTTTCAGGGAATCCCTTCTCAACCCTACCTCCTTCGGAGGGGATGGTGGGGGATGTAGGATGAAACCCCGTTATAAACTATCTCAGGGGTCCCCACTATAATCCTACCAAGTTTCATGCCCTTCGAACCAGCCGTTTGACCGTGATTGAATGACAGACGGACGGACAGACATTATGCCTGTTATAGTAAGATTTGATTGTTGCAGTTTCACGATACTTTTCTGTGTGTCTGCTTATTTGTATATACAGACACGATTGACATATTCTTTCGTGTAACCCCCCCCCCCCCCCCCCACACACACACACACTACACACACACACCACACACACACAACACACACGTCCATCCTTTCCGAAGTCTCATCGTACAACGAAAAAAAAAAATTAGAAAGAGATAGATTTTAAAATACTTCTAAAGCAGGTGGATAATGAAGCTATTAAATGCATGTTCACAGCTTGCTTCGTGAGGAAGACTGCCATACGGGTATTTATCGCGTATTACAAAGGGTATTGTTTGATGTCCTGAAAATTTTGATGATTTTGAGAGAAATTTGCAGCGACATACTTTTTTTATTTTAACATCTAATGGTGCATTAAAGTTTTGTTATGAGTATATTTTTCTTGTTTATTGTTCATCATGATATTTCTATTTTACACATTCAGGGATTCATGACCGTCGTGAATAATAATAATAATAATAATTGAAAAAGAAACTCACAAAATTACTGTGTATAACGTGTTGAGTAAAATGAAGTGTAAATATTTATAAGTGAACACGTTAAAAACTGAAAGAAGTTTTTGTTTGGTTCAATAATAATAGTAATAATAATAATAATAATTCTGGAAAGTGTTTTTGCAAAAACACATTTTGCAGTCCGTTCCAAGAAGATAACACTCATACTTTTGAGTATGCCTGATTACAATCCAAAAATGTCCCCCTTGAGAAATCTGGTGATTCGCTTTACAGAAATTATCAGAAATGTCCATTGCAATAAAGCCATGGCAATTGTTTGACTGACCCATCCTTCAGTTTGCGAATATTCATTTTCGTAAGGTGAGGATCTCTTCAGTTTGCGAATATGCATTTTCGTAAGGTGAGGATCTCTTCAGTTTGCGAATATGCATTTTCGTAAGGTGAGGATCTCTTCAGTCTGCAAATATTCATTTTCGTAAGGTGAGGATCTCTTCAGTTTGCGAATATTCATTTCCGTAAGGGGATCTCAGTTTGCGAATATTTATTTCCGTAAGGTGAGGATCTCTTCAGTTTGCGAATATTCATTTTCGTAAGGTGAGGATCTCTTCAGTTTGCGAATATTCATTTCCGTAAGGTGAGGATCTCTTCAGTTTGCGAATATTCATTTCCGTAAGGTGAGGATCTCTTCAGTTTGCGAATATTCATTTCCGTAAGGTGAGGACCTTGCACCCTTTGGTTTTTAGGCTGGTTTTTTTTTAGCTCTCCATCGGTTCCCTATGGTTAGGATCTTTCTGGAACCGACTGATTGAAATAATATGCATTATTAATCTGTTGATCATTAAACCTACGTTTTATGAAATAAGTTTTTATGACGTCAATCATATTCACATGGTATTGCAAAAATATTGTATGGGAAATGAACTTGTGTAAGGAGATCTTTGTTTGTGATCGCTTCGTATTGTTGTAACAGCCTGTGTTACAATTAATTGTGAAGTCAAAATTTCTTGTCCACTTATTTATATTTTTTTCCCATGTTTTTTTTTATTTCAAGTCATGATCCGGTATTTAGTTATTGCTCTGTAAGTCTATTGCCATTATCTTCTCCCAGAACAAGTAAATTGCTTAGTTCAGTTGATGGTGGGTCCATGAACATTGATGGTAAGTCATGATGGCAGAGCTGGTTTGTCCGAGAAGGAAAATAAAGGCTTTTGTCACCCACGTCTTTGATCGTCTTCTTGATTTAGTCAGATGGGAATTAACTTGAACATCTTCGGGTGGTGGGATGTCTCAGACTAAGCCACCACCTCACTCCAAAGTACAGGTTACCACCGCAACACAGCTATCTGCTGCGGTCGATCCACGGTTTTAAACGTCTTAGAAGAGAGATTCGGCTTGAGCACTTGCCTCTCTCTCTCTCTCTCTCTCTCTCTCTCTCTCTCTCTCTCTCTCTCTCTCTCTCTCTCTCTCTCTCTCTCTCCTTGAAGTCAGGACTTCAGAGTACTTTCTATATTTATTCATGGGAGGGATTTTATCCCCTTATTTCGGCTGGTCCAAGGGGGCGTTCACTCTGCCAACCAGGCCTTGACAGAACTCGGGTTAAACTTGAATGGAGAAGGCAGGCAGGACATGGAGGTGTGACCTAGTTTTCCTTGCACAGTGTTTTGCTTCGTCTTCCAGGCTTCAAGGGGTTTAATTCGTCATCGGGGTGTTTCAGTTGACAATATTCTGGTGGCAGCTTTTCGGTGAAATGGAAATTAGGTAGGGCTGTTCCCTCGTCTATCGCAAATCTCACATTCAGTTTATATTCTATGAAGTTATAAGGAAATACGGAATTTTAAGTTGAATATTTACAGTAGAATGGGGAATTTTTGTTTAATATACTTCCTATGTAAAAAGTGGCGGTACAGAACTATTTTTATATATAATATACATACATACATACATATTATATGTATATATTTATATATATAGATATATATACATAGATATATATACTATATATAGATACATACATACAACATATATATGTATATATTTGTATATATATATATATATATATATATATATATTATATATATATATATATATGTGTGTGTGTGTGTGTTGTGTGTAGTGTGTGTGTGTGCATATATAAATATATATATATATTATATAGATATATATATATATTATATATATATCTATATATATTATATACATGAGTCTGATCACATCATCGTAATTCATACATACGCATTAAGCTACAAGTGTCCTTTGATATCAAATTTGCTCTACCTCAGAATTAATATATTTTCATATGTGTTAAATGAAGGGGAATTTTTAGTTCCTTTATTTAACATATATGAAAATATAATAATTCTGAGGTAGAACGAATTACGTAGTTATTAAAGGAAGGACATTTGTAGCTTAATGCGTATATATAGAGACAAACTCACGCGGGGAGTTCCTATTTTGATCAGATAGGTATTTGACGATGAAAATCGACTTCGTATAGAAAACCAAGATTGTCACCACGAGTCACTTTACCTGATAGTTCATAACGTAGTGTCATTGACAAATGTAGCTCCTGAAGTGATTCAGATCTCGTGAACCGGATGGCCATTGCGTTTTTTTTTTCCCTATGAATCGTTTTGGAGTTGCCTCTGAGATTATCGATTGACCTGCTTATTCCATTGTTCGTCCCCATGTATGAAAACTTTCGACTATGTATCCATTGTGATTTGACTTGCAGATTATAGGCCAATATTTCTTTGAGGGTCCAGTGTTACTATGCGTTATAGAAAGCAAGAAACTACTGCCGGATAGAAGTGGGTTCTAGGGGCTGCACAAAAGCCAAAATCTCAAGGAAATACTTTTGCTTTACTTTTTAAACTACAATAAAGATCGATGACCGAACTGCCGGGTTGCCTCATAGTTCATTTAATTGTATTCAAGTACAACAGAGGTATGAGAGCGTCTCAGTGGCGTGGTCTGTATGGTGTTGGCGTGCCACCTCGGTGGCTGCGAGTTCGATTTTCGGGCATTTTATTGAGGTGTGAGAGATGTGTATTTCTGGTGATGGAAGTTCACTCTCGACGTGGTTCGGAAGTCACGTCAAGCCGTTGGTCGCGTTGCTGAATAACCACTGGTTCCATGCAACGTAGAAACACCATACAAACAAAGAAACAAACAAACAAACAAGATAAAAGCACGGACAAGAGCTTTTGTAACAATGGCATGTGCCACGAAGGAAAAGCATTAATATATAAACGAATATCTGCTTAGTATTGAGCTACGGTTAGTCACCCACCGTCAACTACACGCGGGTACCACTTCTTGGTTGGTTTTCAACGAGTAATGTGGCTTCAGTTAATGGAATACGATTTTTGTCATTTAATAGCTAAGAAGTAAATGTACCCATTTAATAGCATGTGAAAATAAATCTGTTGCTCATATGCCTTGGGTTTTTTTTCGTGGCCTTGCATCGATCAGGAAATTAACTATGGTGATTGTGTTCAGGTGAACTCTCTCTCTCTCTCTCTCCTCTCTCTCTCTCTCTCTCTCTCTCTCTCTCACACTGGCCTCCTCTCTCCTCTCTTCTCCTCTTCTCTTCTCAACACTGTGGAACCCTACCTTTTTTTCGTGACCTTGAACTGTTGGACTAGTATCGATCATTTCTGCGTACTGACAGTCGGAGTGTGTTTTAAGAACGTATGCCAGCAGTGAGAGAGAGAGAGAGAGAGAGAGAGAACATACATTCCACCGTCTGTTTACCCTCGTTGTTATCAATGACGTTGGTTGAGTTTTCCTTTGCGTGTGTATACGTTTGAGCTTCTACCGTCGCTTTTACACAGCTGTTAATTAAGCGATGTTCGTAGTCATTTCATGGTTGAAATATAAATGTTTTTTCAATATGTATTTTCTTTTCATTTCGTTTTATTTCCTGGTTGCGTTATGAATTAAGAGGCCTTCCAAATCTCGGGGTGTTCCTTTTCACTGTTTTTTTTTTTTTGTATACTGTTAAAACTGTGTACATTTTGTGTACGTTTGTGTTTCGTGAGATTTTGTGTTTGAAACGGCGTATATATAATATCAGAGAGCGATTGTATCCGACTGTTGTTGTGTACGCGTAAGATTTTTGTTGATATTTATTCGTACTGTGGATTGTTTACCCGCTGACCGGGCGAGACGCTTTCTCTTTGTCATTGATTGATTGGTTTACAAGAATAAGCTGGCGTCACACAACAGTGCCCTTTGTGGAGAGCTTTGTTCTGGGTTGTTTGGTTGTTAGATGATTTTGTTTTATCTCGAATTTGTTTTTGTTTTTTTATTTTAGCGTTCAACCCATTTAAGCCGCGGGCATTTGGTACAGACGGTTTGGTTCTCTATTTCTGACCATGGCTGCGTTGTCTTGACGTATTTTAATGACGCAAATTAAATATTCTTTCATCTTTCTAAGCGGAATTTTCTTATGGTTGTATTTTGTGTTAACATTTTCTCTTTTGTTATATAGGGCTTCCTCTGCTTTGAAGGGTCTCATGCTGAGACATTTCCAAGAGCACGAAGAGCGCCTCAGTGGCGTGATCGGTATGTTCTTGGCCTGCCACCTCGGTGGCCGCGAGTTCGATTCTCGTCCACTGCACTGAGGGGTGAGAGATGTGTATTTCTGGTGATAGAAGTTCACTCTCGACGTGGTTCGGAAGTCACGTCAAGCCGTTGGTCCCGTTGCTGAATAACCACTGGTTCAATGCAACGTACAAACACCATACAAACAAACAAACAGGAGCATGAATCACTGTCCTGTTGTCCCCAGAAAATACGGAGACTAGTTCAGTTACTATCGCAAGAAGAAACTCACTTATCCCCCAATATTTCTCTGAAATAATCTGATGTCTTGCTTAATATCTACTAAAAAGACGCGTTGTTTGGTGTTACATTGAGAACGTTGTCTTTCTAAAGAGGAACTTTTAATCAGCAAAACACAAGAATTTCAAAGCTTTCGCAGTAGAATGCGTCATATCTCTAGTGGGATGGGACTTACGGTAGGCCTTCAAGACAGCAGCGGTAATGACTAAATACGCACAATGGGAATTACCACTACAACATGGAGAAAGGATTTAGCTTTTCAAATATTTAGAAACCGTATCTAATACAGTCTGCCTAGTGAAAGGCTACAAAACCTGAAAATTAGACTGAGATTTGCCCCCACGTCACTGATTATAAATAGGCTTCAGTGCTGTGCGATTTGCAACTATTGATCGCGGTATGACAATGCAACTATCAATGATTTTGTTATTCTTCGGATAAAGCTTTAAGGTGAATTATAGTAGCAGTGACAGTCAGAGGAAGAAATCGATTGCATACATACATGCGTTGCTGATAATGCTCAAATACAAACTACCGAAACTTCGAGAAAAATTCATTGAAGAGGTACCGTCCAGCACTTCCTTTCACCCAGGATTCCCTTCCAGAAGTCTTCCAGGGTTTGAGGTTGCGAGAATAACCTCAAATAAACCCATTATTTCCATCCCGACTATAATAAAGCGAAGAAAGGCACTTTTGATTTCTGAAAATCACTCACGATGTCGTTTGGAGTACATTGTGCAAGATATTTAAAAGATACTCAGTATCAAATAGAGCAGCGCTTCAGTGGCGTGGTTGGTATGGTGTCGGTGTCCTACCTCGGTGGTCGCCGGTTCGATTCTCGGCCATTCCATTGAGGAGCGAGAGATGTGTGTTTCTAGTGATAGAAGTTCACTCGCGACGTGGTTCGGAAGTCATGTCAACCAGTTGGTCCCGTTGCTGAATAACCACTGGTTCCATGCAACGTAAAAGCACCATACAAACAAACAAACAAACAAACAATATCAAATAGATAACAGTTGTTCAGTGCAGAATATGTATATAAAAAGTAAGTATTTATGCTTCAAGTAAAAAGAGTAAAGAAAAGTCCAGCGGCCCCCACCCAAAAGAAATAAATAAATAAAAACTTTTCCACGCGATAATCTCCAGTGCTTGCTTAGCACCGCCATAAAAGGCCCTGGGATGGCTCCCGAGAGGGGGTTTACTCATGACATTGATGAGGTCTTACACCTCTCTGCGAAGCCAGCTTAC
>NC_061102.1:47344178-47406678 GCF_015104395.2 Macrobrachium nipponense | reverse complement strand
CCTGTTGGTCTCGTATGTCATTGGGGAAACCGAGGAATTTTTGTTTTAAACGAGGCTTCATTTGATGGCTTCTGTCCCGCTTGTTTTTTTATTTTTATTTTTTTTTTAATGGCTGAAACTTAAGCGCGTAGTTTGACACGATAAATGTCCAGTGTCAAAATCTTGAATTATAAGCCATTATATGGTATTTGTATAATGTACATTTTGTTTAATGTTACAAGTATATCTTAATTTTGTATTATATCTGTAATTCTGACCAAGTTTAGGAGGAGGATTTTATTAATAGTAATGTGTTTTTATGCTAATATTTTATGTATCTGATGATTTTTATGTAAGATACTTTTAATGGATATTTAGATATAAATCTGCGTGTATATTACTTTAATCAGCAGAGGTTAAATTTCAAACAAACAAAGTAAGAATACCCACTGTAATTGTGGAGTAAAGATATTATTATTATTATTATTATTATTATTATTATTATTATTATTATTATTATTATTATTATTATTATTATTATTATTATTATTATTATATGTTTGAAAGACAGATTTACTTAATGAACTATATAATTGATGAGAATCGTTGTTTGAATATTAACTTACTTCCTCTCTCATTTCCAGGTACGTTGGCATTGGCGATTGTCTTCGCTTCGTATGGTAGTCAGTGGAGAACGTTTTTATGTTAATTGTTCAAAGTTATGCTATTGGAAACGCCGTCACAGGTAAGGTTATACGATGCAAAGGTGTATCAGGCGAGAGGGGTGATTTATTAAGTTTGTAAGGAAAAAAAAAATATGAGGGTAATAGATGGTTTACTTGTATGTTGTTGTAAATGTCCAAAAATTCCTTGCTTGCGTGTGGGAGAGGACGAGAAATAGCTTTAAGCTAAAGATGTCTTCCGAGAAGGTTATATACATCGTTTCATGTCGCTGTTACTTGAAAGTTTTTGTCGCATTTCTTTATTTCTGGAACTATCCTTGGAACAGACGATTCCCAACGATAAAAGGTTGAAGCATCGATCGCCGAGTGAGGTCATGAGAACTACTAACCTTTTTTTAGGAATGAGTGATGATAGCCAAGCGTCGCTTGTGTCGTATAGCTTGACAGCTTTTTTTTTTTTTTTTTTTTTTATTCATGTCTTTGTTTTCATATCGGCTTGGCCATTGTCTATTCTGGTACGAGCTCTTTGGGCTTTGTTGTACAGTTCGATTATAATGTATCCTGTGCTTTTAGTTTATTTTTAATGTAGGTGTTTTCCGATAATCAGAACTTGTAGTAATTGGGCAAACGCTTGCTAAGATCTACGGTCAAATAGGGCGTTGTTTCACCAACGAAAATTATAATAAAGTTTTCAAGAACATTAACTTATAGAACACTAGCAGAGTTTTTGGTCGCGTATTTTAGCCTGAATTAGCCACAATGACGTCTGTGTAACAGTATACTCCTTGTTCGAGTAATAGTGCCATCTATCGCTGACTTTTTCAAGAATCGGTGGAAGACATTTGGGAAAAGTAATAATGACTAAAGTAGATTCACATCAACCGTGCATTTGATGTCTAGGCCAGCCCCTTACGACGTTCCTGATTGGCTGTTGATAAGCCAATCACAGGGCTGGGGACTCTCAGTCTCTCTCGAGAGTTCGCATGGGTAGGATCTATGTATCCCTCAGGAGAGGTGGAACATACATCCTGCCTATGAAAACTCTCGAGAGATACTGAGAGTCTCCAGCCCTGTGATTGGCTTATCGACAGCCAATCAGGACCGTCGCAAGGGGCTGGCCTAGACATCAAATGCACGGTTGATGTGAATCTGCTATAGTGCAGCCAGCTGGGTATAAGAAAGAAAATTCTTAAAGATATGACTGTATAGTCAATCTTTATTCTTCATATTAGTGCTTAGTCCTATTGTTTCGGGGAAAATTGGTAAATTATCTCAATTGATGCTGTTAAAACTAAGTGTAAAGTCTTACAAACTGGAATATGTATAGTAGTAATGACTAGTGCAGCCAGTTGGGTATAAAGAAAATTCGTTAAGATATGATAATATGGTCAATGTTCATTATTTTTGAATATTACTGAGTCCATCATTTCAGAAAAAACTAAAGTACTTGTAGATATATTGTCCAAAATTGCAATGGGAAATACACGCTTTAAAACACGTTCCAAACTTTCAGAAACCGAGCGAGAAGAAATGACCGTTCATGTCGGTTTCCATTCGAACCGACAATGGTCGCAGACATGTCAGTCAGTAAGGGGTGCAACAAGAAACCCAACCATACATATATTCATTCCCGATCGATCCTATTATGAAGATCCAAACTTGAGCGGCGGGCCATCGAGTTGTACAAGAATCCTTTTCCGCAATGAGATTTTCCGGTGATTTGAGTGAGTTTATTCGACGGTATAATCGGATAATAGACGAGGTCATTCGTTTGCCGCGGACTTTTTTTTCGGGATTTTTTTTTTTTTTTTTTTTTTTTTTTTTTTTTAAGGAAATCGCCTTTCTCTCGCAGCCCATTTGGGATCAAGTTGAACGGGTACATGATTTTTTTTTTTATTGGCCTTTCGTGGGAAGTGAACGATGGAAGTGATTTGGAAATCTAACCTATATGATTACGCTGGCCGCATCCAAATCGTGTAATCTCGAGTCATTTAGTACAGCCAGCGTCAAAATTAATTATGTAACTCATTGACAAAATTGTATATCCGCTTGACAAATATTTACGGGTCACCTCTTACTTGTGAATCTGATTGCTCCTGAATATAGACTATAATGAAAATGATACATTACAAAACCTTTCCTTCAACGACGGATGGCTTTGGTTTGGGATTGACGCAAAAAGATCGGATTTAGATAAAATGGAAACGTTATTGTACTGAAAACAGCTTCATGCCGAAGGAGACCTTTTGTTTTTGTAATTAACTAAGTCCAAAGGAGATATTTTTTAATGGTAAATGAATATTGCACGAAAATAAATGTATCGACCTATCAAGAAAATGAATAAAACTGACCGGCGAAGTTGAAGATTCGTCCTATGAACTTTCATTGAAGATAACCTGAACTAAACGGACGTTGGAGAATAACTTGTGATGATGAATGAACATTGAAGATGAATGTAAGATGAAAAAACATGAAGTTAACTAAAGATAAATGAATGGTCGGTCACCGTAACCATTTTTTTTTACAATGAAATCTTTTGTTTGTTTGTATGTTTGTGTGGTGTTTTTACGTTGCATGGAACCAGTGGTTATTCAATGACGGGACCAACGTCTTTACTGGACTTCCGAACCACGTCGAGAGTAGCTTCTACCACCAAAAATACACAGCTCTCACCCCTCAGTGGAATGCCCGCGAATCGAACTCGCGGCCACCGAGGCAGCTGGCCAAGACCATACCGACCACGCCAATGAGTTTTTTTTTTTCTTTCTTTTTTTAAACAATGAAAGACCTAAATTAAAATATCTTTTTGATATTAAAGAGCTGGAATTGGAGGTATGTCTTGAATGGCCGTTATCATCGTTACGAACTGGAATGCGTATAAGGAGAGGATGCTGAAAAAGAACGTATAGCGTGAAAAAGGAATTGGAAAGAGAGAGAGAGAGAGAGAGAGAGAGAGAGAGAGAGAGAGAGAGAGAGAGAGAAATCGCCATATTTGATTTTTTCATGTTGACGTGATCTGAGCTAATAGTGTTGTTATTTACTGACTTAGAAGCCACGGGACGGGAAATATGTCAATACCTTTGATGTTCAGCGATGTCTTGATTGGTAGTGAAGATCTGACGGCGCTGGGATTATAAAAATATTCGCCGTGACCTGTTTTGTTTGTTGTTTGGCAGAAGAGAAGAGTTTGGATAACGCCGACGAAAGTTATGGAATTGGGGATAAATCTCTCTCTCTCTCTCTCTCTCTCTCTCTCTCTCTCTCTCTCTCTCTCTCTCTCTCTCTCTCTCTCTCTCTCTCACCGGAAGTTGTAAATAGCAACAGCGTGGAAGAGTTGAAAAGAAAGCTAGACAAAATCATGAGTGAGTACGCGATGTCTTCTCCGAGGTAAAAAGCCTTTGAGACATTCTAATCCTCGTAACACTCTCTCTCTCTCTCTCTCTCTCTCTCTCTCTCTCTCTCTCTCTCTCTGTCTTATCCCAGTTGTTTGATGGGTTTAATAAAGAACCTTTGGCATCATGCTAATGATGTTCCCATCACTGAAGATGTTAAAAAGTTTGTATATGATAAAGTCTCTTTTCATAATGTATAGGTCCCAGATAATACATATATTGTTCACGCTCCCCCAGCGCGATTATTTAATTTTAAATCCATTTTTCAGGGAATGTCTCAGAACTTAACGAGTGAAGGTGCCTGTGATCATTCTAAATACAGCAGATTTTGTCATGGTTCGCAGTTTATGATGTACCTGCCTTATGGAAGCAATGCCGTAATTGTATGCATAAGGTTATGTGTGTATGATGTGATTTTATGTTTATGTATCATGTCATGGGTTTGGAAACTGCTTGTATGTTCAACAACCTGTGCCAATCTGTTTTTAGAACAAACGTTATTCGTCATTACACCAATAATGGAATGAAGACAGCACTAATACCCCCACGAGAGGGAATATGCATAATGCTCTCTGCAGCACAATAATTTAAGTTTGAAGTTTCCAGTGTAACGCTTTTCGTCGGAGGCTGAGCTGTATAGCATCATAATTGAAATGAACTACATTTCACACAATTGTTTGACAAAAAATTATAATTTGTTTTGTTTCTGAATCAAAATCGTTATTTGCCAAAGTCATTCGTATAGCCGTCTTCAAAATCGCCTTCACTAAAGGCACATTTATTCCTCTTTATCTGTCAGTTCAGGAACGTTCCCATTGTCTGACCCCCAAAAGTGGCTTCCTTGCGTCCTAAAAAGGAGGTTGGCAAAAGGAAATTCAAAACAATAGTCACTGCAAAATTGGTTCCCTTTTGACTGAGGACTCAAGCGTGAGCCCATATGCACAAGAATTAAGGGAAAGGGTCTCACCGACCGGCTGACCAGGTTGTGTAAGGTAGGTCTCGGCAGAGAAAATGTTTCAACATTAATAAGTAACGGGAATAAATGTGCCTTTAGTGAAGGCGATTTTAAAGGCAACTATAGGAATGACTTTGGAAAAACAGGATTATGGTTCAGAAACCAAGAAATGACGGGAAGTGTGAACATAGAGGGTGAGGGGGCAGTCATAATTGTGAAAGAGTTGTGTGAGAAGGTGAAAATAGTTGTGTGTCTTACAAGGTCCCAGGAAAAGCTTACGGCAGAAATGGCAACAATGCTTGGGGGAAATAGTAACTTCTTGACATGTCTCTGTGATGAAAACACAACAGAAACATTTGCAGCAACAAGGCTCTTATATATATATTATATATATATACGTATATATATATATATATATATAAGTGTGTGTGTATACACATTATTTATGCATGCATTTATTATGTACAGGCAGATACTTACAGAAGGGTAGATATCAAAGAGACAGAGTGTGTCGTGTCAGTTACCATTATCCTTTCAAGGGAAACGAAGCAAGGTTATATAATTTTATATATATGCTTAGATCTGTTGACTCCCAGGGAACGAATATAGTTGTATGTGAATAGAGGTCAAAGTCTCTCTCTCTCTCTCTCTCTCTCTCTCTCTCTCTCTCTCTCGTTCTCTCTCTCTCTCTCTCTCGCTCTCTCTCTTCTCCTCTCTCTCCAATCTCTCTGCGTGTAATTTTTTTTTTTTTCAAGAGCTGACGGTACGACTTAAGCGTCAGTAAATTTGATACCTGAGAAGTTCTTTAAAATGATGTTAGGGGTTATGATCGTGAAACTGTTATAGTCTTTGTTATTTTCAAGGAAAAAAAAACTCTAATATATATATATATATATATATATATATATATATATATATACATACATACATACATACATACATATTGCTTATATAACAGAAGACAAATACTTAAGTGAATATCTTGAGAAAGTAGAAAACTCGAAATTCACCCGGTTTATTTGTCAGGTATTCGTTGATCATGCAATCCACACCGCGTCCTAAAAAATAAAAAAAGATAAAATGAAAAATGATAAACAAAATTTTTTTTTTGGGAGTGATATCGACCAGTACTGGCAGCTCGTAATAAAATTTTTGTCCACACCCCCCCCTCCCCCCCCCCCCACCCCACCCACCCCCCCCCACCCCCCCCCCCCCCCCCCCCCCCCCCCCCCACCCCCCCGCCCCCCCGCCCCCCACACCCCCCTCCCCCCCCCCCCCCCCCCCCCCCCCCCCCCCCCCCCACCCGCACCAGCCATCCCCCCCACCCTCCAGACCCCCCCCCCCCACCCCACTCCCCCCCCCCCTCCACCCCAACAAACTTTTCGAACATCGGAGACGTTATGAGACGCCCTGGAATTTTTCACGCTCCGGTTTGCGTAAACGAAGGTCGGGCCGCTGTTGAGGGTCGAGTTAGAGTGTGTTTTTTTTTTTTTTTTTTTAATTTAAACGGAATAAGTCTCTCTCTCTCTCTCTCTCTCTCTCTCTCTCTCTCTCTCTCTCTCTCTCTCTCTCTCTCTCTCTTTTTGTTAGCTTATAGAAAAGTTTGGGTAGATTTACAAATACATTGCATTCTATGCAATGTGCATATTTTGTCTTAAACTTTTATATATATATATATATATATATATATATATATATATATATATATATATATATATATATATATTTACGTACATATACATATTTCTTTTCAGAAATGGCGGCAATTATTGAAGCCAAGTTTCTTGCTCCATCTTAGTTATAACTATATCTATATATATATATATATATATATATATATATATATATATATATATATATATATATATATATAGTATGTATGTATGTTTGTGTGCATGTGTATGTATGTATCTCAGTGTGCGTATATCTATGTCTCGTTTTACACAGTAGGATGTTTTGCCTGGGGGTAATTTCGTTACCAAAAATACCTGTTATAAATTGAAATCATACAAGTTAGATAAGGTTGGAGGAAGTAACAAATAATTAAAAATGGAAATTTACAGTAAAAAAGAATATTGTCCTGATGAGCACAGTTGGAAACTAGTTTCAGTAGAATGAAACCACTGTGTGTACTTATCCAACGTTTTCTCCAACAGTGCCATATATATATATATATACTATATATATATATATATTTATATATATATATATATATATATATATATATATATATATATATATATATATATATTTTTGTAGATGCATCGCTAGCTATATATGTTTTTTATAATAATGTTTCTCTTCTGCAATACACCGAACCAATACTTTTAATTGGGGTGTGTAAATATGTCTTAAGAATGATATATATTGAAGCTCTTTCTCTTAACAGCATGAGATTAATATGTGTCAATTTAATGTCCGTTGGCTTTCACAAGTTAGCCCCTCTGCGTACTCTGTCCCATGTGAGCAGTTCTTCATTGACGGTCCATCCAGAACCGCCTGGAATGCAAGTGTTTAGAGAGTAAATCTCCTGCGGTATCTGATTGCTGGATTTTCTGGTAGTGCTTTATCAGGCCAAATATTTTTACAGTGTCTCGTACGTATCCAGTTAGTAAAATAAAATAAATAAATAAATAAATAAAAACTCAGAATTAGCGACAGGCCGTGAGTAAGATTCGTAGGTGAAGTCTGATTCGTACACATTAAGGTTCTCTAGAGGAAAAGATCATACGTACGATTATTTTTGAAGTCCTTTAAAAATTCGTGTCATCACGCATCATCAGTTGCGGGTTATAAAGGGAATAACAATAACGCACGGATATCTATTGACTGGGGGACTAAGACATGTATTACAGCCAGAGTGTAGAAAGCACTTAAGTTGGTCTGAAAAGGCAAAGGAATGAAGAGAACCCACAAATTGAAGACAGGTTAAATAGGTACTAGAAGAGAGAGAGAGAGAGAGAGAGAGAGAGAGAGAGAGAGAAAGAGATACACTTAAGGTGAACGGTGGAGGTAATGATAGCTACAGAAAGAAGATGCTAGAGCCGTAGGAGAGAGAGAGAGAGAGAGAGAGAGAGAGAGAGAGAGAGAGAGAGAGAGAGAGAGAGAGAGAGAGAGAGGGAGAGTATAAGAAAAGGATGAAAAGAAGCAAATGTATTCGACGAAGGGTCTCATCTACACGATCTGATGAAAGGGCCATTTTCACCGACAGTTACAAATGAACGGTGGGACATGTTGATGTAACTAAACTGAAAAAAAAAAAAAAGATTCTGTAGATAAGGGAGAAGAGGAACTTGGAAGGGAAGGAGGAGGAGGAGGAAAGTGTCGGTGGGGAATATTGAAGTGAAGGACGCAGGCAGACACATTACTACCCCAGCTATTATAACCCACTTTTGCAGAGTCTGCCCTGGAGAGAGAGAGAGACAGAGCTCTCTGGTTGAATTCAGTTTGGATAAAGCCATTTCCTTATTTTTGCTTGCGTGATTGATATCTGCAGGAATTTTGTACCTCACTTATATCTTAAGTCTTGTCATACTTCGTAGATACTTCCATCTGTGTTTGCGTATGTACGTAAATTTTTATCACATCTTCGTGATTCATATACAGACATTCACCTACAAATGTCCTTTAATATCCAATTCGCTCCTACCTTTGCCTGCCACCTCGGGTGTCGCGAGTTCGATTCTCGGGCAATCCACTGAGGGGTGAGAGATGTGTATTTCTGGTGATGGAAGTTCACTCTCGACGTGGTTCGGAAGTCACGTAAAGCCGGTGGTCCCGTTGCTGAATATAACCACTGGGTACATGCAACGTAAAAACACCATACAAACAAACGAACAAGCTCTACCTCAGAAATAATATATTTGCATATATATACGTATATGTTAACCGAAGGGGAATTTTTTTATTTGATGATAATTTCGTCCTCTCGTGGATTCGAACCAGCGCACAGAGGAGAAATTAGGACTTCACTGACGTTACCGACTTGGCCGAGTCGGTAACTTCATTGAAATCCTGATTATTCCTCTGTGCGCTGGTTCGAATCCGCGAGAGGACGAAATTATTATCAACTAAAAAAATTACCCTCGGTTAACATACATGCAAATATATTAAATCGGATGTGGAGCGAATTGGATATTATATATATATATATATATATATATTATATATATATATATATATATATAATATATAGATATATATATATATATATACATATATGTGTGTGTGTATAGAACTAAAGCACGAAAGTTTGGAACGTGATAAACGCATAAATAAAGGTATAAGCCACGAAGGAAAGATAAACAACGGGGTAGCTGCAAGATCTTTCGACTCAACGCCATTTACTTAGTAGACAAACTTTCGACTCAACGTCCTTTACTTAGCAGTAAAGGACGTTGAGTCGAAAGATCTTGCAACTACTCCGTTGTTTAATCTTTTCTTCGTGGCTTATACCTTTACACACACACACACACACACACACACACACACACACACACACATATATATATATATATATATATATATATATATATATATATATATATATATATATATATATATATATAGTCAGCGTTATTAAAATTAATTTTTGGTGAGAACTTTAATTGGTACGTTTACCATTTGAAAACTCATTATAACACTAGCAATATACTTTTGAATTAATTGTACGTGAATGTTTAATGTCAACATTATGCATACATGATATTTGTATTTATACACTACATATAGGCTCTATTATATTTTCGGCGGCAACTCTTAATTTGTGCATTCAAAATTGAGCTCTAATAACAACATTTTAATTTAATTAACATGCAGTGGACTTAACCAGCTTTCATATGTTCAGTTGTGATCAAATTCAGACGTAACTTTTAGAGAATTCCGCTTCGTCAGCTTAAATTTATTTTTCTGTAGGACAATAGATAAGTGCTTCGTTTAATGTAAGATTAATGTTTATTCTGGGGACTTTTTTTATTTTCTCTCGGAGAATCCTCGCTGTGAAAATATTCTATTTCATTTCCATTTAAATGGGACTTCCTAAAATATAAAACGCGGGAAAATATTCCTTTCGCGCGTAATTCGCCAGACATGCCAGACACGACCTCATCGTGGTTCATTCATTTCTGTTGTAGTGACGAAAACCTCAACACCTTATTCCAGAGTTTCCTCGAACGCGAAGAAAATAACAACTTTTCCCTTTTAGTTGTTGGGAAGTGTTTTGGAGTCCGTAGCTGAAATAAACAGCTTTTGACATTTTGAATGTTAAAACTTCTTCCAACACTTGATTTGACGAGGTATACATCTCTCTCTCTCTCTCTCTCTCTCTCTCTCTCTCAAAAGCTCCTGTACAGTATTTTCCTTCTCTCTTCTCTCTCTCTCTCTCTCTCTCTCTCTCTCTCTCTCTCTCTCAAAAGCTCCTGTACAGTATTTTCCTCTCTCTCTCTCTCTCTCTCTCTCTCTCTCTCTCTCTCTCAAAAGCTCCTGTACAGTATTTGCATGTCTTCATCTCTCTCTCTCTCTCTCTCTCTCTCTCTCTCTCAAAAGCTCAAGTATAGTATTTTCGCATCTCTCTCTCTCTCTCTCTCGTAGTAGCCATCTTGCTTGGTGAGACGTACCCGCGTGAAGTCAGATTAATCAACAGATATCACAAGTTTAACATACGACTAGAATTTGAGAAATATCTAGAAGTGTTCGTGAACTATCGGTGATAAGATTAGTGTGAAAATAGTAGGATAAAGCGTCTTCTAAGTTAGTTTATCAAGTGTAATACTATAAATCAGAACAAGATGGCAGTAAGTTCCAACTGCGGGAAGAGGTGGCGTAATTTGGCGTGTTTAGCAGATTCGCAATACGATGAGGTAGCAGGAAGGGAACTGGCATTTCTCATCTATGAAATCAGCAACAGTCCTAACCAAAAAAGATACAAAAGCATTCATAGATATATTAGAAGGATATAATCCTTCAAACTGGAACAAATCTAATGAAAAACATCTTGAAAATAATTGAAGAAGTTCCAAATAAAATCCAAGTGGTCAAGAGACTCATAAAGAAAATATACATAAACCAACATATTCCGACAAAGAAAATGAATAAGGTGAATCTTGTGAATATCCTAATTGATGCATTAGGAAAAAGAATGCCAAAAGCATGCAAACTGTGTAAGGTTTGGTATAGCATAGTCAATCCACAAAACCTAATCAGAAAATGTGCTGCATGCAACATTCCGACCCATCCACAGTGTGCTGAGGTAATACAAGATTTGAGAAAAGATACAAGTAATTTTTTGTTCAACATGTCTATCATGGATAGACAATGTTATAAATCAAGATTGAATGTACAAATAGTTGAGGATGAAGAAGAAGAGGAAGAGGAAGAAGAAGAAGAAAAAGAAGAAGAGGAAAACGGAAGAGAAGTAAACAAAAATGAAATGACAGAAAAAAATAAAGGGAAAACAAAGAACAAGATAAAAAGTATGGATGCAGAGATACTCATTGATACTACATATGAGGCAATAAAGCAGCATACCTACGAAGAAATAAATTACGATATGACAACAGAAAAGCAAATCCCGAAGAGGCTCTACCCAGATCTATACAATGACGGGAAAGAGGAAAAAATAGACAAGAAAGACAAAATCTGCAACCTTTTGAAAAGAGGGAATTGCAGATTTGGAGAAAGATGTTACTACAAACATCCTAAGATATGTCAAAACTATGAAATATATGGTAAATGTGCATACTTAGATGGATATGGGGATGATTGCAGAGATCTGCATCCAAAAATATGTAAAAACCTAAAAGAAGGAAAAGGATGTAAGTTCGACAAAAAATGCAAATATATGCACCCTGTAGCCATGAATCATAATCAAATAAATAACCAACCAAGTAATAAAATCCAAAATAAGAAAGAAACAAATAAAGAGAGAAATCAAGAATATCAGGTAAAAGAGAAAAGCAAACCACCAATGAGATAGCAGAGGTGTCAGCAAAAAATTTCAAAGCATCAGCTCCGAAATTCTACTCAAGAGATAATAACTGTATTTATTATGCAAGAGGATATTGCAGAAACGGAGAAAATTGCAGATTCAGACACAAAATGAATAATTATGATGAAGGAAGATCAAATATTATGGAAAAGTTGGATTTTTTAATGTCAGAATTTCTGGAAATGAAAAAAAGAACAACATACCAGAACAGGAAAGAGACATGGGAAAATCCTTATTACTACCAGTATTAAATGAAGGAGAAAACACGCAAACCATCATAGTGATGAATGCGCAGGGTTTAGTTACGAGTAACTCAAAAGAAAAATAGAGTACTTAGAAGAACTAACCCAAAATGAAAGAAAATAGATATAATGAATATAAGTGAAACCTGGTATTCCAAGAGACTGGAATGATGATCAAATAAAAGGGTTCCAAACTTATAGATCAGATAGAAAAAATAGGAATCAAGGGGGAACCGCAATATATGGGAAAGACAAAAAACAAGGAAAAATATATGAGAAATATAGTAACTCAGAATGTGAACTAATAGCGGTAGAATTTGAATCTGAAAAATTGATGAACAAGTAATATATAGACCTCCTAATACTAAAGAGTTTGACTTAATAATTGAAAAATTGGATGATATATGTAGAAATCACAAGGACTGGACTATTCTCCTATCTGGTGACTTCAACTTTCCTTTCGTAGAATGGAAAGAACGAATAGGAGATTGTGGTTGTACTTATACATATAAAAAAGAGAGTAATAGTAGTGCAGAAGATAAGAGGCAATTTGAAAAGCTATTAGATATGCTACTAGAATACAACATTCAACAAATAAATCACCTGCCAACAAGAAAGGAAATACTTTAGACCTAGTATTTGTGAACGAGATGAATTATGTTAAAGAAATAATAGTTTATAATGCGAGTATTTCAGACCATAATGTCATAGAATTAACAGTTCATTCCAAAGCAAGTGAAAATAGAGATAAGCAAGAAATGAAAAAGTGGGAAGGATATGGAAAATACAACTTCTACAGTAAAAACTATAAAATGGTCAGAAATTAATGAAGAATTAAACAAAGATTGGGATAACATTTTCGTAAGTGATGACATAAGGGTAAATACGGAGATATTATATATTATTGGAGAAAATAGTGGAAAAAATATATACCGAAGAAGAAAAGTAAACATCATTCATGCATACCAAGAGACAGAAGGATCTTGTTCCAGAAAATCAGAAAGTGGAAAAAAGGTCTTGCAAAAGAAAAAAATGCATGGAAAGTTATAGAAATAAAAAGTAAGATAGAAAATGCAGAACAAAAGATTATACAATCAAAAGAAAATGAAAAACGGGACTTGGAAGAAAAAACCCTATTAAATATCAAGCAAAACCCCAAACTATTATACTCATATGTGAAGAAGATGAATAAAAGAAGAATAGAAATAGGCCTCTGAGAATTGAAGGGAGATTAACGAATGGCAAAAAAAGGAAACATTTGCAACATAACTTGGCAGAATCGATTAAATAAGAGAGAATTCACCCCTAGAATAGATAATGAAGATAATGATATAGAAGTAAGGGATGAAAAATAGTGAATATTTAGCTGACATAGATATTAATGAAGCTGATATTGTGCAGGCTATTAATGAAATTAAAAATGGAGCTGCTGCAGGGCCTGATGGAATTCCTGCTATTTTGTTAAAGAAAGTAGTTCATTCTATCGCAAAGCCACTTGCAATATTATTAAGACAAAGTGTAGATACAGGCAAGATTTATGATGAGCACAAATTAAGCATATATTACCCCTACTTTCAAAGTGGATCAAGACTAGAGGCAAGTAATTATAGGCCTGTGAGTCTAACATCACATATTATGAAAGTGTATGAAAGGGTAATGAAGAAAAATATTATGAAACATTTAATAAAAAATAATTTGTTTAATAAAGGACAACATGGTTTCGTACCCGGAAAAAGTACACAAACCCAACTGTTAGTCCACCGTGAGAACATATTCAAAAATATGAAAAGCGAAAATGAAACAGATGTGGTTTATTTAGACTTTGCAAAAGCTTTTGATAAAGTAGACCATAATATATTAGCGAAGAAAATTAGAAAACACAATATCGTGGATAAAGTAGGAAGATGGTTAAAAGAATTTTTACACAACAGAAAACAGATAGTTATTGCAAACGACGAGAAATCGGATGAAGCCAAGGTAATATCCGGTGTGCCGCAAGGTACGGTGTTAGCTGCAATACTGTTTGTTATTATGATTGAAGACATAGACAATAATGTTAAGGATTCGGTAGTGAGTAGTTTCGCAGATGACACAAGAATAAGTAGAGAAATTACTTGTGATGAAGATAGGAACGCTCTACAAAGAGACCTTAACAAAGTATATGATTGGGCAGAGGTAAATAGGATGGTATTTAACTCTGATAAATTTGAATCAATAAATTATGGAGACAGAGAAAGAAAGCTATATGCATATAAGGGACCTAATAATGAGACCATCACAAATAAGGAAGCAGTTAAAGACCTTGGTGTGATGATGAATAGGAACATGTTATGCAATGATCAAATAGCAACTCTGTTGGCAAAATGTAAAGCAAAAATGGGAATGTTGTTACGGCACTTCAAAACAAGAAAAGCTGAACACATGATTATGCTTTATAAAACATATGTTCGTAGTCCACTTGAATATTGCAATATGATATGGTACCCACACTATCAAAAGGATATTGCACAAATAGAGAGTGTACAAAGGTCCTTTACAGCTAGAATAGAAGAAGTTAAGGACCTAGACTACTGGGAAAGACTACAATTCTTAAAATTATATAGTCTAGAAAGGAGAAGAGAACGCTACATGATAATTCAGGCATGGAAACAGATAGAAGGAATAGCAGAAAATATCATGGAACTAAAAATATCAGAAAGCAGCAGAGGTAGATTAATAGTGCCCAAAACTATACCAGGAAAAATAACGGAAAGCACACAGGACATTAATCCACTACGCACCAAGCATCGATAATGCAGCGTCTATTCAATGCGTTGCCAGCTCATCTGAGGAATATATCAGGAGTGAGCGTAGATGTGTTTAAGAATAAGCTCGACAAATATCTAAACTGCATCCCAGACCATCCAAGATTGGAAGATGCAAAATATACCGGAAGATGTACTAGCAACTCTCTGGTAGACATTAGAGGTGCCTCACACTGAGGGACCTGGGGCAACCCGAACAAGATGTAAGGTCTGTAAGGTAAGGTAAGGTAAGGTCTCTCTCTCTCTCTCTCCTTCTCTCTCTCTCTCTCTCTCTCTCAAAAGCTCCTGTACAGTACTTTTAGATCTCTATTTGAGAGTTGATCTCTTATTTCCTGGCCTCAACAGCAATACAAGAGCTTGTTCGTCCAAATGTTCGGAATAGTGCTTCGCTCAGTCTCTCTCCATCCGCTTAAGTCAATGGCTTCCTCTCACTGAACCTGTCATCTGGCCATATTCTTCCCCACCTTTGTTGAGTTGATCTCTTGCATCCATAATTAATTCTATATTAAGTGGAATTATTGCTGCAAGTATTTGCTTTTCTAAAGTACTCGTTTAGCATAATTTTTTTGTGGTGTATTATTGAGATTAACATTTACGAAGTATGCATTTTGAACGTCAGTATATTTGAAATGTCACTATGTCAAAGGCATGAATGACAGCGTCGCAGAATAAAGGCTGTCGGGTATCATCTAGTACAAGGGTTTTCAACCAGGGGTACGCGTACCCCCAAGGGTCTGTCAGGGGGCACGCGCTCCCCATGGCACTTGAATGAATGTTAGATGCCGACATTTCAATGTGCTTCAGTCAAATCTACTCCACGGCCAGCTAGGATAGTTAATGAAAAACAGTTTCAGCCATTTCATTAATTACCTTTGCAGGTGATGTAATAATGTATTTTGCTTTTACAACTCAGTACCATAAACATGAACATTTATTGCGTAGCCAGAGGTAAATAATCGTAAAAAATTTGCTTTATTTTATTATGGAATTCTTTATGTTTACAATATTATTGGTTATGCCAGGATAGTTATGTACTTACTTCCACTCTGTACAGTTTTTCTGAGTTGTTTTTGTTTTCCACGTTATACAACGTGAAGGGGGTACACTACTGACATTACAAATACCCGAAAGTGTATACTACGTGGGGCGAAAAAGGTTGAAAACCCCCCTGATCTAGTACCTTAGCCTGAAATCGTACCCGTATTAATTACTGTGCCCTGCGGTATTAAACGTGTTGCACTTTTCGGAATAGCTTCGAATCATGATTTTATTTTGGATGCTGTAGTCAAAAGATATTATCCATTAGTACTTTCCATGCACGGAGATTCACTAAATGGATAATTGATAATAAAGTCATAGGAGCAGAGGGTGTGCTCTCTGCAACACAGTCTCGAACCGAAAGACGGTATATAGTCCTCAAGGTGACTAGCTTTTATCCTCTTTCACATGTGTTGTGCGACTGGCCTTCTAAGTGAATCAAGTCCCTACTTTTTTCCATATCCTTTCTTATTATGACGTATGACGATCAGAGCGTCACTTTGCACTCGTTGGATTAGTTTCATATTTGTGATTAGCGTTTGATAAATAAAAAAATTATAAATAAAAAAAATGTTTGCTTTTGTTGTGTCACAGGTATAGAGAGTTCCTTCATTTGTAATATTCTATTTCAAAGCGTATATATATATATATATATATATATATATATATATATATATATATATAGATATATATAATATTATCTATAATGTATTATGAAATTATATGTGTGTGTATATGTATATATATATATATATATATATATATATATAGTATATATATATAGTTGTTGTTTTTTTCGGGCACCTCCTCGTTTGATTTCTTCCCGACGCGTTCTGTTTGATTTATTTTTTCACCTCAATAAAAGTAGGAAGATTTTTGAGATTGGATATACTACATCAATGTTCAAGGGTTTGACGAATATGTCATTACGTTTTCTGCAGTATATAATTATGGCAGATATGGCTCATTAGTGGAACTGAGAGTTCAGAATACTGGATCATGTCCTGATGAAATTCAGTTGTCATTGAGAATTACATGGTCCTTAAGATGTAAATCAATGAAGGTCACGTTAGACTTAGATCTTTTTTCTTTTATTCACTTTTATTCACATATGCGCAGGTAAATGGGCAGAACTTTTCACAAAACAGATGGTGCATTATCTTCATTAGAAATTAAAGTAAATTTAAGTGCTTGGACAAAGGGTTTTTTTTATTTTTATTTTTTTTTTTTGTACGCTATTTCTCTTTTTATTTAATTTTATTTTTATTTTTGTTGTTGTCCTCTCTTATTTTATTTGTGTACGCTGTTTCTCTTCTTTTTAGATTTTTTTTTTGTGTGTAAGGGGCCGCTCCATCCTTTTTTTGTACAAAAGTCTGTTTCTCTTATGTTTTTTTTTTTTTTTGTACGCCGTTTCTCCTTTTTCTTGTTTTTTTTTTACTCGTTTCTATTTTTTTTTGTACGCTGTTTCTCTTTTTTTGTATGCTGTTTCTCTTTGTATGTACGCTTTCTTTTTTTTGTACGCTGTTTCTTTTTTCTTTTTTTGTACGCTCTTTCTCATTTTATAGTTTTTTGTACGCAGTTTCTCATTTTTTAGTTTTTGTGTACGCTGTTTTTTTTTTTTTTTTTTACGCTGTTTCTTTTTTTTTATAGTTTTTTTTTTTTTTGTACGCTTTTTCTCTTTTTTTTGTACCACTTTCTATTTTTTTGGGGTTTTTTTTTGTAGTACGCTCTCTCTCTCTCTCGTCTCTCTCTCTCTCTTCTCTCTCTCTCTCTCTCTCTCTCTCTTTTGTACGCTGTTTCTCCTTAAACACTGTCCATCCCTTGAACTGAAGGAAACTTCGAAATGACAGAAGCGTGAGAAAGACTAACTGTCAAAAATCAAAGACATCTCGTCGGAGACTGTTGCTAATACAAAGGAAAACACAAAAAAGTTCCCGTGACGTCAATATTGTAAACTTCCAACAACGCAGTAGTGAATCAAGTATCGTCTCCTTGACCATTATTCCAGGTAATGGCTAATAATAATAGGTTTATCTAACGTTTGAGTACCGTCTAAAGCAGTGACCTCTCGACGAGGTACTTCTGTATTGAAGTGGTTCTCTTCACCCAGTTCACTTTTCTTCACGAAGGGGCGGCGGTTTTGATGTCTTTGTCGGGTGTGATTTTTTTTTCTTTGAAAAGAAGAGTAGTATCTATCAGAGCTAGCAACGCCAGCATCTATTAGATTAACCTCCGTTCGTGTTTTCTGTAGTCTGTTCAATCTTGACCGAGAACACAAGGTGGTACCTTCACGCTTTTCGCAAAATTTCGACCTTTTTCCTCATCATCTGTACTCCTATCGATGTGATACAGGGTGTTCATAAAGTCCCAGTACCGTTACAAGTATTTATTAACTCAGAATAGTACTGTGACTTTATGGACACCCTGTGTATTGGAGGTATGGGTAGTAGTATTTCTATCCGCGTAGCCTTCTTCCTTGTACTTCGTAAGCCTCGATTTTCCTGTAAACAAATGTTGAATTTTATAAACGAAAACCTTTTTTTGGAGACGGAACTCGACTTCACTGAATTCCAAGACAGACGACGAGACATCCTTGAGGTTCTAACGCCCCCAAGAGAGAGAGAGAGAGAGAGAGAGAAACTTTCATCTTTTAATCATTGAGAGGAATGGGACCAGTTTTTCATAGTAACTGGCTTCCTGCATCGTTCTCTCCTTTCTTCTGGTCTGCATCTTATAGCTTTTACGTTGTCGTACCGATTGATGTTAACCTTACGTAATGCTCTCCCCTCTCCCATCTAAGGGAACCGTCGGAATTAGTGGCTCTTGATGACGGGGGACTACAATGGCAGCGTACAATAGGTTCTATACGCCCCACCCCCCCCTCACCCTCCCTCCCCTCATCTTGAGTAAGGAGGAAGGAGGAAACTACCCGGAACTAAGCTATCGGCCCTTTATGCATCTTTGATCTGCTGCCCCAGAGGGGTTATTAATTTCCTAAGAAGTTTGGGACGGTTTTCAGCGGTTTAGGGGTGTGCTGGGGAGCAGGCTCTTTTGAGGAGGGGGGGGGGGGGGGGGGGGCAGAGGACGTGGGAGGAGGAGGAGGAGGAGGTTTGGAGAACTTGATTACTTAACCCGGCCCAGCGTTCCTTTACAGGTGTTGTGGTTTTATTTACGAACGCTACGAATAAATTTCGCCTCGTCAGCTTTAAAACGGGAAAATGGAGCTGTCGATCTTGTTATGGCCGCTTTTTGGGTTGCAATCCACGTTTAGATTATGAGTTGCGAATGGAATTTTGAGATCGTTATTTATTATCTCTTTTGACGACATTACCAGACGAAGGCAGTTCTCCGTGTCGAATTGAGCATTTTTAGGTCTTTCAGATCCGTTCGAGAATTGTATCCATGTTAGTTTGTTTTTTCTCTTCACAGCTGTTGAAATGAGCAAGTGAAAATCTACTTAAACCCTTAATTATACGCAAAAACGGCGAATAACACTGGATGAACAATATATCAAGTTAGCTGTATTGCTTTTCTAGAAAACTTTCCAAAGCTTGAAAATGACATAGGGAGAAATGCGACAACTTGTATATATACGCAGGTCATAAAGTAAACTCCGAATACCAGAAACATTTCGCGAAGTAAATTTGAAAGTATGAACGAGACTTTCATTTTTATAACCATTTCTCGATGACAGAATCGGATTTGTATTGGTTCTTCAGCTGCGAAATGCTTAAGAACTGAATGACCCTTGGCATTCAGCAGTTACAAGGGTGATTGAGGTGTGTGGATGCTCCAGAGTGACCTTTTATTAGTCATTATTAGTGACAATGTTTTTTTATCTCTATAGATTTTGAGACAATTTTATTATGTATTTTCCAGTGTCGAGTAACCTTTGCTTATGCGAAGCCTTCTTTTTTTATAATAATCCTTTCTTTATAGTTGTTACATCTATTTGATTTATTCATGATAATTTAATTGGGTGGCATGTGATCAATAATATTTAGTTACGTCGTTATTTTTGCATATGACATAGCTTATTATTGATATAAATGAAACATACCTATATCTTCTACGACGCCTTTTTAAAAAAATTTCTTTTTGGCTGTTATATCTATTTGTTTTATTCGTGATAATTTAATTGGCTGGCATGTGATCAATGATATTTGGTTACGTCGTTATTTTTGCATATGACATAGCTTATTATTGAAATAAATAAAATAAACATACCTGTATCGCCTTCAGCCATAACCAGTGGCGTCTTATGAATGACTAAAGTCAATCCATGCTTACTTGCAGATGTAATTGATAAGGTGAAATGATTATTGTTGCATAGTGTGTCGTGTGTGTTCTCACCCTCGTGAGATGTTAATTTATTAACCTATAATTAATTGCAATAACAGACAAATTGCAATAAAAGACAATTGGCAGTTGGGAGTAACATAGCATATTGGAGCTCGGAAGGTGATGCGTCGACTAGCTGGAAAAAAAAAAAAAGAAGTGCTTGAACGAAAAGGTGTCATTCCCAGTAATCGCATGCATGAATGCAAAGGGAGGGAGGGCTGGGGTTGAGGTTAATGGCCGAATTTATCTTTTGGGGTGCCATTGTATCTGATACGGGGTCAGCTTAGCAGCAGCAGGAGGGAGAGACTGATGTAACAGAAAAGTCGCTGTTCACGATGGTTCGTCCTGGATCCAGTCGAGTTGAGCTGATCGTTGTCTCGTGATTCTCCGAAGTGCAAAAACTGCTTTTGGTTGAAGCCTTTATTTCGTCTTGTTTCCTCCCCTTCGTTTATTCCTCGGTGTTTTCATCTGGCCCTACTTTCCTTTCAGCGGTGGAATCCCAAACGTTATACGTATATACCTTTCCCTGGCATTTGCCACAATGTCGAGCTATCTGTTAGGGAAGAGGCTTTGCGGGGAGAGAAATAGTGTGTGAAATTTGCTTGATGACCAGGAATCACTGTTGCAGTACACGGGTTGCAAATGCGCCCCGTATTTACACCACAGTTCACACTAAGAAGTAACTAAAATGAATTATTGTTCCTACACGGCATAGAAACCGTCGGTCCTTTACAATAGGATTTACTTAACCTTAAGTAATTCCTATTCGAAAGGACCTATGTTTGTTTAGTTAAGAAAAATATAATTTACTTGCAAAAATTGTGATTTCACACACTCACTATACACACGCACTATAAATATATATATATATATATATATATATATATATATATATATATATATATATATATATATATATATAGTGCGTGTGTATAGTGAGTGTGTGAAATCTCAATTTTTGCAAGTAAATTATATTTTTCTTAACTAAACAAAACTAGGTCCTAGGTTTGTAAAAACACCATACAAACAAACAAACTATACACACGCAATATATATATATATATATATATATATTATATATATATATTATATATATATATATTGTGGCAAGAAATATGACGTACCGAGTCCTAACACTTCCAGCTGACCTTCCGTATTGGGATAAATTGTAACCTTACCACGTTTCCTTATTTTTTGCATTTCCGTGTCATTCTTTCATTCCAGAGGACGAATCACAGGAATGAGTGTAATTATAGGCCTGTTCGCTGACTGTGTGTTGCAGTCTGCATCTATAGGAAAAAGTCTTTTCTTATTTTGCATTTTCACGCGTTGTCGTCGCTATTGCATCCATGTAATGCCAATAAAGATTATCTACCATAAGCGAATACCACAGGAAAATGATAAGCAGAAATCCAAGCGCTCTCGTCTTTACTAAAACATTGACAATGCCATAGTAAAGACGAAAGCTCTTGGATTTCTGCCCATCATTTTCCTGTGGTGTTCGCTTATTTAATGAAGTCACGTGCATCTTCTGTGATTTTTTAAAACATTATCTACCATATCTATTGTGTTTTGATTTACTAAAGTCATTGGGAATTGTTAGAAATAACTATTCTTACCAACATGAGAAAATGCCCCCTCTTTTATTATTTTAAAAGTATGGCTGGCAGACATGATCGCCAAGACATCTATCGCTTAATCTCTGTAGATTTGTGATGACAGTTGGACAGCAAAAAAGAGGGTTTTTACGAGCTTACTACGACAAAGGTCGTTCGTTTGAGGATTAGAAGAAAACACCACCTGTGGAAAGCGAAGGCACCACAGCCTTGACACGGTGGAGTTTGTCGTGCAGCCAGGAAATTAGGGTAGAAAATCGTCGTGGAGCTTGTCTGGCGTCTCGACATAATGTGACCTTGGCGGATGAGGCGCAACACGCAATATCGCTTAGCGGCTGAGTTTCAAAGCGTGACTCAGATTTCTTTTTTTTCAAATGATATTATCTGGTTGGTTATGTCTGCTCTGTTTGGCAACGGGTATATATATATATATCTGGAAATCTTCGCAAAGTGTGCCATGGTGCCATGTTATGTCGGGTTTTGGCACCGTGTGAAGAAGGGATGCCCAGGGGCTGAGGGCTTTTTTTTTTTGCCATATTCCCGCATTCTCCATTTCCTGGAGCATTGTTTGGCGTAAGCGACCTTCTCTTGGGGGAAAACGTCTGAAGAGTTTCTAATGTAATGCTGGATCTTGCGTTTTACTGAGCGTATTGCCTGGGGGGGGGGGGGGGGGGGGGGGGGGGGGGGGGGGGGGGGGGGGGGGGGGGGCGGTAGCTGCTGCTGCCGCTGCTGTCGTCTCGACTGGTGCAGTGACGATGCGATAGCAGCTGTCTGCGCAATAATGCCGGAGTTGTTTTCGGGATCACTTGTTTGACTTTTGGAGAAAAATGTCTCGGTAGTTCTCAAGTGGAAAATACTGAAACCTATCGAGGTGTTAATAAAACGTAAAATATTTATTTGTTATTGTTATCAGGAAATGTGTGGTATTTCTGTACTTTTGATGATAAAGAAATTTGTGTTAACTTAATTTGTTTTTTTATTTGAAAAGCAAGGCGTAGATATCAGTCAGTTTCATAAGGTATTAAGAATGCTTGTGTTCAAGATATTTATAAATTTGATTATATTTATATATATATAAAATAAAATTTTAGTTGCTGGTACTTATAGAAACGTTTTTTTAATAATAGATATTATAAGAATCACGGACATTCAAGTCACTGTGATGTATTTCAATTTTGAGGAAGTTTCAAGTAATTTGAACAAAGCCTTCGTGCATTTGTCGTGCAACGAGGATTAGTAGGTGTTGGCGAAGTCCAGGAAAATGGAAAGAAGAAGATGAAATGGAGAGATATTCGCTTGATGTAATCGAGCGGCGTAGTTTCCTGAATACTCTTGTCTGACAGTTTTGGCACTGTAGCGACTATGTCAGACATTGATTAAACACCGCATACTCTCTCTCTCTGTCTCTCTAACCCTTTCACCCCTCCCCCCTCCCCTCCCCCGCCCTCTCTCTCTCTCTCTCTCTCTCTCTCTCTCTCTCTCTTCCGCACGTACAAGAGAGAGAGTCGGCTGATTCAACACGTCTCTTACAGATTATAGTCAGGAACATGCTAACTCGAATGTTTCTCTCTCTCTCTCTCTCTCTCTCTCTTCTCTCTCTCTCTTCTTTTCTTCTCTGTGTGTAGCTTGTAGCTTAATGCGTATATATGAATTATGGTGATGTGATCAGACTCATGTATACAATATTCTTATAATAATGTGTATATATATATTAATATATATTATATATATATATATATATGTATGTATGTATTTATGTATATATATATATATATAATATATATATATATATATATTATTATTACGGTATATGTATTTTTATTATTTATTATATATAATATATTATATATTATTATATTAAATATGGATAATTGTCACACATCCACAGGGGCAAATAAGAGACGGGGTGTAGGTCCTGACCGGTTTCAACTTCATTTCCAAGCCATTGACGAAGGAATGATACATAGTATCAAGTCACAAATATATATATGATTTCGGCGTTATAATAAGCACAGGGTGACGTAGTAAGAGATTTGAAGAAAGACAGAATATAGCCAGGTGTCATCAGATTAGGAGATGAATCAAGATTGACGCTAAGTGGTATTATGTCAAGGGAAGGATGGCGGCTCCACTCTTAGACCTTCAACATCGGCGAAATTCAAAGCCCAACGGGAAGTAAATCTCTCTCTCTGACCTGGAAATGTAAGGAAAGTGCATGTACAGTACCCTTTGTATTCAAAAGCTAATTACGGTAAAAAAATATATATATAATATTCTATTGCAAAAATCATAGAAGTTTTACAAAAATTTTATAGGCGGGGCTATCTCTCTCATTATTTGTTGATAATAAGCTGTTTCCCTTGACGGGGGTGTATTGCATAAAAAAATAAATAATAAATAAAAAACACAACAGCCACTGTTGTAACATCATACTTCAAATGATGAATCATGAATATACCATTGAGTGTAGTGTCCCCTTGAGAGTATATTGTAAAGCCATGAGTTTTGTTAGGCACTCCTCCTTGACACCCTCCTGTGGGTGGATCTGCAGTCTCAAATGGTTGTATGTTCGTCATACTGTCTCTTTAGTGAATATATATATATATATATATATATATATATATATATATGTATATATACATATATATTATGATATATATGTATATATATATATATATGTATATATATATATATATATATATATATATATATCACTAAAGAGACAGTACTGAGAACATACACACAACCTTTGAGACGCAGATCCACCCACAGGAGGGTGTCAAGGTAGGAGTGCCTAACAAAACTCATTTGGCTAAAATTTACATATACTCTCAAGGGACACTACTACTCAATGGTATATTCATGATTCATCATTTGAATATGATGTTTCAACAGTGGCTGTTGTTTTTTTATTTATTTATTTATTTTTTTATGCAATACCCCCGTCAAGGGAAACAGCTTATATCAACAAATAATGAGAGAGATACCGCCTATAAAATTTTTGTACTTCTATGATTTTTTGCAATAGAATATTATATATATACCGTAATTAGCTTTTGATACAAAGGGTACTGTAGACCTTCAACATCGGCGAAATTCAAAGCCCCAACGGGAAGTAAATCTCTCTCTCTGACCGGAAATGTAAGGAAGTGCAATGTACAGTACCCTTTGTATTCAAAAGCTAATTACGTAAAAAATATATATATAATCTATTGCAAAATCATAGAAGTTTACAAAAATTTTATAGGCGGCTATCTCTCTCATTATTTGTTTGATAATAAGTTGTTTCCCTTGACGGGGGTATTGCATATAAATAAATAAATAAAAAACAACAACAGCCACTGTTGTAACATCATACTTCAAATGATGAATCATGAATATACCATTGAGTATATGTCCCTTGAGAGTATATTGTAAATTTTAGCCAAATGAGTTTTGTTAGGCACTCCTACCTTGACACCCTCCTGTGGGTGGATCTGCAGTCTCAAATGGTTGTGTGTATGTTCGTCAGTACTGTCTCTTTAGTGAATATATATATATATATATATATATACATATATATATATATATCATATATATATATATATACTATATATATATATATATATATATATATATATATATATATCACTAAAGAGACAGTACTGACGAACATACACACAACCATTTGAGACTGCAGATCCACCCACAGGAGGGGTAAGGGGGTCAAGGTAGGAGTGCCTAACAAAACTCATTTGGCTAAAATTTACAATATACTCTCAAGGGACACTACTACTCAATGGTATATTCATGATTCATCATTTGAAGTATGATGTTACAACAGTGGCTGTTGTTGTTTTTTATTTATTTATTTATTTTTTTATGCAATACCCCCGTCAAGGGAAACAGCTTATTATCAACAAATAATGAGAGAGATAGCCGCCTATAAAATTTTTGTAAACTTCTATGATTTTTGCAATAGAATATTATATATATATTTTTTTACCGTAATTAGCTTTTGAATACAAAGGGTACTGTACATGCACTTTCCTTACATTTCCAGGTCAGAGAGAGAGATTTACTTCCCGTTGGGCTTTGAATTTCGCCGATGTTGAAGGTCTAAGAGTGGAGCCGCCATCCTTCCCTTGACATAATACCACTTAGCGTCAATCTTGATTCATCTCCTAATCTGATGACACCTGGCTATATTCTGTCTTTCTTCAAATCTCTTACTACGTCACCCTGTGCTTATTATAACGCCGAAATCACCTTCTGCCAGAATTATTTGTATGTTTGAATCTCATTTCCTACAGAATTATTCCCATGTTTGAGTCTTATTTTGAATGAAAACTATTGTGCCGGCTTTGTCTGTCCTCCCGTCCGTACTTCCGCCCCCGGATCTAAATAATTACGGAGGCTAAACGGCTGCAAATTGGTATTTTGATCATCCACCCTCCAATCATCAAGCATACCAAATTGCAACCCACTAGCCTCAGTCGTTTTTCTTTTATTTAAGGTTAAAGTTCGCCATGAATCGTGCGTCTGACAGCGCTTTACCGGAGCCATGGGACGCTGTCGGTTGTTGTTGATGATTTTACACAGCATTATACGTTGTACAGAAAACTCGATTGCGCCGAAGAAGCAATAAACGTACAGTAATGATTTATGGAGGATGAGAAATGGAAACAAAACTTGGTGAATTTATCACTTACTCCGGGGCATAACTACAAGCATGCACATTGACATCTGTTTTTCGCTACTTCGGAGAATATATTGATGAACGCTCCCTGAACCAAAAGACCCAGCCTTTGTCTCGCCGTGTTTGGGTCATAAAAGATAAATAAAAGCCAGTTTATATACAAAAGTTCCGGAAAGTTTTAAAGTTGGCAGCTGTTGAGAGAGAGAGACCTCATCCTTTGATATTTTAACCTTGAAGTCGGCAAAGGTCATCCTTTTGGTCCTAAATAACTCACGTGTGAAGTTTACCGAGTGTGGGTTACAAGACTTCAAAGTATCCCTAGTTCAATTAGAAGTTTGGTATGACGCCGATGACTGTCGAACTTTTAATATATATATATAATATATATATATATATATACTATATATATATATATATATAGGATATATATATATATATATATATGTGTGTGTGTGTGTTGTGTGTCTGTTTGTATGTATGTGTCTGTATATATATATATATATATATATATATATATATATATATATATATATATAAACAAACATATTTTCTAATTTATTTGCGTATGTTCGCTCTGATACCTGTGGTCACTTACGAATTATTACTTTAAAGTGTACAGCGCCATTTGTATCAAGTGTGTTTTCGGTGTAATTTGGAATTTTATGTGTTTTCTCTTTTTTTTTTTTAACTGTTTTTGATACCGTCCTCGACCTATATGACAAATAACAACGAAAATAAAGTAACCTGATATTCATTCCAAAGTTCAGCGGTACGTCGAAAGGTCAGGGGGTGAAACCTACCGTTTATTCGTAATAAAATACTTTTTAAAGATTCACTAATGTAAGCTATATGATCCGCGTCTATGAACTTATCGTCGCTGCTTTGCTATGTCGGTTCATAGATTTCTCTCTCTGTGGATTCCCACCTGTTGCCACATTTCTCTTTTCAATTCCGGAAATGGTTCGAAGATGGAGTTCGTGCAAGTTATCAGTTAGGCATTCCTAAAATGCGGGTAACGTATTCCCGAAGTGTACAAAGTACGGAGACCTCCCTTGGAAAAAGCTTGGCGCCATATCTTAGAAACTAACCATAGAATCTTCTTGAAAATAATCCCATGATGTTTCCAACACCCAAATTACCAACAGCTTTATCTGTCTGTGAACTAACCTAATCCAACCTAACCTAACCTAGGGGCATGACAAAAAATTAAACGATAATACTATAGCAGATTCACATGAACTGTGCATTTGAAGAGTAGGCCTGTCCCTTACGACGCTCCTGATTGGCTGTTATTAAGCCAATCACAGGGCTGGAAACTCTCAGTCTCTCGAGAGAGTGTCGCATAGGCAGGATGTATGTTCGACCACTCCTGAGGGATACTTTTGAAAGGCGTATCCCTAAGGAGAGGTGGAGTGTTTCCATCCCGGTGACTGGCTTATCAACAACCAATCAGGAGCGTCGTAAGGGACTGGGCTAGATGGGCTAGACATCATATGCACGGTTGATGTGAATCTACTATAGTATACAACTCGGGAATTTGCAGGCGGCTTCGTGTTTCAAATGTTGTTGTTCGCTCGGTTTCTTCCCAGGTTTGTTTATTGTAAACAAAACAGCAGTACTCGTAGCAGTGAATAGCAGTTGGTACTTACCTAAGTCTGTTCACCAATGCCACTAATGGTGTTGATACCGCCTCAGTGGCGTGGTCGGCATGGTGTTGGTGAGTTTGATTCTCGGGCACTCCATTGAGGAGTGAGAGATGTGTATTTCTGGTGATAGAAGTTCACTCTCGACGTGGTTCGGAAGTCACGTAAAGCCGTTGGTCCCGTTGCTGAATAACCACTGGTTCCATGCAACGTAAAAACACCATACAAACAAACAATTTTCATGAAGTGTTGAGATTGTGATGTTGATTGTATCTTGATGATTGTTCGATTTATGCCTACTAAAACTGGCGTCACAACACCGAGGTTATTGAATTTGTCTGCTTATCATTATATCAGTTATTCGCAGCGTTAAATAGTCTCGCCATTCCATGTTTTTATTGGTCGATTTGACCCATTTCATACTGATTTGAAAAATCTGATTATTTCAATCATTATCTGTGCATCCCTTTAGTTCATATCGATGCGCTGAGCTTCGCTTAGTTGTACTACATCAACTAGAACTGGAGACAAATTATTGCTTGAATATCATGTTGAAATACTTGCAAACAGCACCTTCTTGAAGAAAATGTATATTTTAATTTGAAGTCAATTCAGACCGAAATTCTAATTTGAGAGTACGCTGCATGGAATATAACACTTGGGTCCTCAATGGTTTATTTAATGTCACTGGTAAGTGGCGAGTGCTTGATAATTGTGTGAATACTCTCATAAGAGGAATTGATTTATGGTGGTCAGAAATTCATTCCTCTACAGAATGTGGTTCGGATCCCACAATAAGCTGTAGGTCCCGTTGCTAAGTAGCCAATTGGTGCCTGGCCACGTAAAGGTATCTATTCCTTCGGGCCAGCCCTAGGAGAGCTGTTAATCAGCCCCCCCCCCTCCCCCAGTGGTCTGATTAAGCTTAAAATATACTTTTTATTTTTCCTCAGTCATTAAGTCTGTTAATTTTCACTGATACTTTTTCTTACTAGTTAAATGAGCACTTCTGTAAGAACTGCATTTTTCCATGCTTCAGTCTGGGTTCAGACCCCTCCCCTCCCCCCCTCTTCTCTCTCTCTCTCTCTCTCTCTCTTTTGACTATTCCATCTTATAGCTTTAGCACATAGCAGGGTCCATTTCCTTTTATTATGTAGTCGAATTTTGTTATGTTTAGTTCAGGCATAAATGTAATTAATTGTAACTAACAAACACATGTATACAGAAATTACGTATAATAAATTCGTAAAGTAACTAAGTCTACGGACTTAACCAGCCCCATTTCATGGCAGAACCAGCTCCGTTTCAGGGAACCCCTTCTCACCCCCACCCCCTTTGGAGAGGGGGCGGTGAGGTAGGATGAAACCCCATTATAAATCATCTTATGGGTCCCCACTGTAACCCTGCCAAGTTTCATGCCCGTCGGACCAACCGTTTGGCCGTGATTGAATGACAGACAGACGGACAGACATAACGCCCATTAAAGTAAGATATGAATACTTTTGTTAGTGTCCTTTTCCCCCATTTTTAGGAAAAGGAATGTTGCTGTCTTTTTTTTTTTTTCTTTTAGTGTTATATGTAGCTTAATGAATATTAGTTCGACACTATATAACCCCAGCATTTAATCCATTAAAGTGTCAGACAATTGGAAATTCCTGTTCTCATTAATGACGTTGGTAAGCAGAATGCAAAATGTCTTCAATGAGATCTTGTGAATGAAAGGAAAAATACTGACGATCATTTCCGGGTGTTCCTGATCTTTACACACATTTCATATGGGTGTGTGTGTAAGTGTGAGTGTGTATGTCTGGATTCGTTCCTCGTAATTACCAGGGGTCTGGAAGAGATATAATACGATCAAGTGTCCCATTCGCTTTCTTAAGCACTCGAATTTCGGAATCCTGCAGCTGATATCGTCTTCTTCCCCCCCCCCCCTCCCCCCCCTCCCTCCTTCCATACATATTGTTCTCTCTTCTGTTGGTGTATCAGATTCCTCCGCCCCTCCCCCCTCCCACCGATGTTCCTCGGGCTGCAAACTCCCCTTTTTTATTGGACTTATACTACTCCATTCCATTTTCGTGGGCCACTTCCCTCCTGCCGAATTACCTTTTCCGTCCACCAATATTTTCACCACAACTTTCCTTTATCTTTCCTTTTGTTTTTCATTTTTTTTTTAATACATTGGTCTTTAACCAACTTAAGATCCGAAGGAGAATTAGACTTGCTTTTGAGAACATTTTGCAGAACCTGTAGTTCGTCATCTGATCCCACAGCCACACATTTCCAGTTTCTGCTTGATTGCGAATACTTATGGTTAATTGTATAGTTGCCGTTTTCTTTGCTGTTATTGTTGTTGCTGTCTTGAGGAGTTAGATTTTGTAATTATGAATAGCTGTCCCATCCTATCAAGTTTTATTCATTACTGATGCACGATCAGGTGAGGGTAGTTACGGTCAAGTGCTACAATACAGCAGCAGCAAGGAAGGGGTCAGTCTCCCGCTTGACTTGCAATTATCTTCTACCACACACAGATTTGTTCCATCCCACAGAACGTTAGTGTTTCAACCAAAGTCTGCTGGTGTGTTCCTTTTCATTGAAACGCATTGCACTTTTATGTGAGTGAAATACCCGCTCTTCCTCCTTGATTCGTCAGGTGTCTGTTACTTAGCTACATTCTTTTTATCTAAAGGGTATTTGAAGTATATTGATATCCATTTTTACGTGTCTTCGTGAATTGAAGTCGTTGGGAAATATGTCAAAACGACCTAGGAGTTTATTGCTGCAGTGAGCTGTGAAACCTTCAATGTATTTGAATGTTACGGTTATCAAAAAGACAGTGACGAAACCCGAAGTGATTTCAATGGTAAGTTCAAGCATTGTAGACCTTACTGCAACAGAATTCTCTCTCTCTCTTATCCTTGGAACGTATATCATAGTATTGAAAATAACAAGGATTCCGGATTAAGAATATACTTATTCAAAGAAAACCCATAATCACACGAGTCAATAATTTTGTAATTTAAAATACAAAGCAGAAAGCTTTGTATTTGCCAAGAGATTGACAAGGAGGACCGGGCATGTCATCGAAATTGCGGATTTAATTTTTCAATACACTTGTTCCCATGTATCTTAGATAGAATATTCACGGGCATTCTGAGCATCGAAAGATGTACCTGTGTTGTATAATATCAGGTAAGAATTACTTGACTTTTGTTATGTCAAGGAAATCTAGTTGAAGGTTAGAGAAGAGAGCATTAACACCAGAGGTATGTTTGCCTTCTGCCCAAAAGAATAATGGGTATGCAGTTACTGAACTAGCTAAGATTTAGGAAGGCAGTGATTGGAAAATCGTGTTTATGAATAGCGGAGAAAGTTAACTTTATATTTGAGTTTTACCAGACCACTAAGCTGATTAACAGCTCTCCTAGGGCTGGCCCGAAGGGCTTTTGTATTGGTTTCCTAGCAACTGGACTTACAGCTTATTGCGGGATCCGAACCACATCGAGAAATGAATTTCTATCGCCGGAAATACATTCCTCCGATTCTGCGTTGGCAGAATGGGAAATGACTCGTCCTACTACGAGTAATTGTGAGTGGGGGAAAGGATACTACCCTTTATGAGAACAGAATATGCTTTGGAAAATCAGAGGGTGACCAGAGTTTTGAAGTCTTTTTAAGGCAAAACCAACGTTTACTATTGATGCTCGAGCAATCTTGTATCGAAACTGAAATGACACGAAAATGAAGAGTATAAAATGATGAAAAGAAATATTCAGGAATTCGCCCCGAGAAGGAACAAGCAGAAATAAAATGTAATTTGCGAATTGAGCCCAAACTGGGACAGCAGAAAAAAAAAAAAAAGGACGTCACTGATGAAAAGGCGACAATTGCATTTTAAACCGTGCAGTGCATTAGGGCGAAAATTATTTATGATGAAACTGGAAAATAAAATGTCATTGTAGTATAGTAGGCTCGGTGCCCATTATGGCCCTCTGGTAAATAAAGGTATGACGTCTGTTGAAGGGTCTGGATTCCGGATTTAGCTCGTAAGTCAGTAAATCCCATAGCTGAATGGATTCACTATACCAGCTTTGGACAGGCAGATATCCGGTCGACAAAAAAATAAAAATAGAAAACATTAAAAAAAAAATAGTAAAACCAGGCCGGGATGGAATTCACATCCACGATCACAATGCTACGATATAAATCGAAAAGTAGTCAGTAAATAAATACAAAAGTAGGATTCTTTGGCAGATTATTTTCCCAGATTGGCACAAATAAGATGAGGTAAGGAATATAGAGAAATTCGTTAAAAAAAAAAAAAAAAAAAAAAAAAAAACGAGTCCTTTTCAAAATACAGGGTGTCCATAAAGTCCCAGTACCATTACCAGTAATGGTACTTAGACTTTATGGACACCCTGTACAGGAATAGAGAGAAAATTTCAAAAAGCCTTTTCCAAAATACAACATAACTTTGCTGTTCGCACATAATTTCAACTGCGAAACGGGAATTGCTGCGGACCCGTACGAAGCTTTAAAACCCGGACTATTGCGAATATAAAGAACTATACGAAACGAAAAAGCAAACCTTAAGACCCTGAGAGATAGTTAGAGTTGGAAAAATAGCGGAGATTTACATTTGGAAATCGTAAGAGCTGGAAACTGCCCTTATTGTGGAAGCCAGAGACCGTCCGTATTTAAGACCGTAGGCATTTGTCGGAACCTAGCCCCGTTACCTCTATAGATGGGAAACTTGACTCGTATGTTATGGCTCCATTCACAGGTTGACAGGTGTAGGTATAGTGCTGAGAGAGAGAGAGAGAGAGAGAGAATATGTTGATGCCGTGCATTGATGATTGTCACGTATGTATGTAGCGAGTTGGTTTTCCTGTTATGCAAATGGTGGAGTTGGCAGTTGAACAGAGAGAGAGAGAGAGAGAGAGGAGAGAGAGAGAATTGAAGAGAGAGAGAGAGAGAGAGAGAGAGAGAGAGAGAGAGAGAGAGAGAGAGAGAGGAACAAATGAGTTGACCATTATGATAAGAGGCTTAATGGAGAAATGCCGATGAAGGCCAATGAAATGTTGGAATATGATTGAAATGTGACTGTGAATGATTTATAGCGAGAGTAACCTGGCGGAGGAGGAGGAGGAGGAGGAGCCATTTAAAAGAAGTGTGTTAGATGTACAGATCGGCGGCAGCAGCAGCAGTGTTGGAAAGACCAGCATGAGGAAACGAAGGTCCTCCATCCGATAATGATTGCAGAGGAAAGAGAGAAAGAGAGAGACCAAAAGAGAGAGAGAGAGAGAAAGAGAGGGGGGAAATGGAAAGAGCGCAACACGAGAGCCAGCAAGAGTAAGAGCGTGCACTAGAGAGAGAGAGAGAGAAGGTGGGGAGGGTGGGGGGAGGGAGGAGGGGGGAGAGAAAGCGTCCAGGTACCGTGGGTGGTTCCTCTTTAGTGTAACATCGCAGCCGTCCTCTCATCATTTTCCTCTCCCCCTTTTATTCCCTCCGTATGTATTTCCCACCCACCCCCATCTCTCCCCCCAACCCCCTCCCTCCCTACCCCTCTTCCACCCCTCCATCCATGTCTTTCAAACCTTTTAAGAGAATATTCATGGACACCTTACAACGTCAGGTCTTCCTCTCCATTTGCCATTCACGTTCTTTGATCCTGATCGTGTACGTACACCTTTTCCTTTGCCCGTCCCCCCCTATTCTTTGATTTTCCCTCTCATTTTTTAAGGATTTTTGTGTTCCCTTCCTTCGCAACAGCTTGTGTAACGTTCTCCAATACTCCCAAGATTATTTATTGTGTCTGTCGACATCTTTGGTCTGTGCTTTGTTGCACCAGCCTTTTCTTAACGCTGTTGTTTGTAGCAGCTGTTGTTCGTAGCAGCTGTCATCTCGCTTATTTTTGTTAGTATTCTTCCTTTTTACAGCTGTCCACCATTTTATCGTTCGCAGATGTCATCACGTTCTTATTTATCCAAGCTTTTTGGTCGCTTGTGTTTGGTCTGCAGATGTTATTCAGTTTCATAATCAGTTTCATACATTCGCCAGCTTCTGTACTCTTTGTTATCTTTCCACCTTCCGTCATTTTCACGTTGGTGTCGCTTCTAATCACAGCTCTTGAGTTAACCACCCCAGTATTCTGAACTTCCATATACTTGTAATACATTCTCCAGCTCCTATCTGAACTTCCATATACTTGTAATACATTCTCCAGCTCCTATCTGAACTTCCATATACTTGTAATACATTTTTCCTGCTCCTATCTGAACTTCCATATACTTGTTATACATTTCCCAGCCTCTGTCAGAACTTCCATATACTTGTTATACGTTCTCCAGCTCCTATTTGAACTTCCATACACTTGTAATACATTCTCCATCTCCTATCTGAACTTCCATATACTTGTTATACATCTCAATACTCATATCTGAACTTCCACGTATAACTTGTATACATTCTCAGCGCCTATTTGAACTTCCTATACACTTGTAATACATTCTACATCTCCTATTCTGAACTGACATATACTTGTAATAAACATCTCCATCGCCTATCTGAACAAAACCTTTTTCCCCCATTTTTTATACTTGTAATACATTCTCCAGCTCCATCTGACCCTCCAATATCTTGTATACATTCTCCAGCTTCCGATCTGAACTTCCATAGACTTGAATACATTCTCCAGCTTCCTATCTCGAAACTTCCATATACTTGTAATACATTCTCCAGCTCCTATTGAAATCCCATATACTTGTAATACATTCTCCAGCTCCTATCTGAACTTCCATATACTTGTAATACATTCTCCAGCTCCTATCTGAACTTCCATATACTTGTTATACATTCTCCAGCTCCTATCTGAACTTCCATATACTTGTAATACATTCTCCATCTCCTATCTGAACTTCCATATACTTGTAATACATGCTCAGCTATCTATCTGAATTCCATATACTGTAATACACTCCAGGCTCCAGATCTGACCCTCCATATCCTTGTAATCATTCTCCAGTCCTATCTGAACTTTCCATTACTTGTACTAACATTCTCAGCTCCTATCCGAACTTCCATCTACTTGTATTACATTCTCCAGCGTCCAATCCGAACTTCCATATACTTGTTTTATACTTATCAGCTCCTATTTGAACTTATACACTGTAATACATTCCAAGCTCCTATTGAAACTCATATACTGTTAATACAATTCTCCATCTCCTATCTCGAACTTTCCATACTTCGTAATATATTCTCCATCTCTATCTGAACTTCCATATACTTGTAAAATTCTTTCCATCTCCTATCTGAACTTCCATGTGCTTGTAAACATTCTCCATCTTCCTATCTGAACTTCCATATACTTTGTAATACATATCCAGAATCCTTATCCTGAAACTTTCCAATGGCTTGTAATACATTCCTCCACCCTCCTATCCTTGAACATTCCAATATAATTGTAATAACATTCTCCATCTCCTATCTGCCCTCCATATCCTTTGTAATACATTCCTTCCAGCTCCTTAATTCCTGAACTTTTCCATTATACCTTGTAATAATTCTCCAGCTCCTATATCGAACCTTCCAATATCCTTTTGTAATTTACTTTCGCACAGCTCCTATTCTGAACTTCCATATACTTGTTAATACATTTCTCCACAGCTCATATCTGAACTTCCATATACTTGTAATACATTTTTTTCCCAGCTCCTATCTGAAGCTTCCCATAGGGGTACTTGTAATTAAACAATTTCCTCAAAGCTCCTGATTCTGAACTTCCATATACTTTGTAATAGCAGTTCCTGCCAGCTCCGTATTTCTGAACTTCATGATACTTGTAATGACATTTCTCCAAAGCCTCCTATTCTGAATAACTTCCATATACTTGTGTAATTATACCATTCCTCCAGTCTCCAAGCTCCTAATCTGAACTTGCATATACTTTGTGAATACATTCTCCAATGCCTCCTATCTGACTTCCATATATCTTGTTTAATACATTCTCCTCAGCTCCTCTTATTATGAACATTCCCATTAACACTTGTAATAGCATTTCTCCCAAAGGCTCCTATCTGAAAGACTTCCATGATACCTTGTAATCTAATTCTCCAAGCCTCCTATTTTTGTGAAACTTTCCATACTACTTGTAATAACATTCTCCAACTGCTCCTAATCTGAACTTCCATATACTTGGTTAATACAATTCTCCATCTCCTATCCTTGAAACTTTCCATATGACTTTGTAACATACATTCTCCAGCCCTTCCTGAATGCTGAACCCATACGTAAGATCCATTATCCTTGTAATACATTAATCCTCCAGGCTCCTATTCTGAAACTTTGTCCATATAACTTGTAATATCATTCTCCAGCTCCTTATCTGAACTTGTCCATAATACTTGGTAAATGACATTTCTCCACCTCCACTAATCTGAACTTCCATATACTTGGTTTGTAATGCATAAAGGTTCTCCAGGAGGCTCCTATCTGAACTTCCATATACTTATGTAAGTAACATTCTGCCTCAGCTCCTAATTGCTGAACTTTCCCATATGACTTGTTTAATAGCATTCTCCGCAGCTCCTTATTTGTGAACTTCCATGCACCCTTATTGTAATACATTCTCCGCAGGCTCCGCGTATCTGAAAGCTTCCATATCACTTGTTATACATTCTCTCAGCTCCTATTTGAACTTCCATACCAACTTGTAATAACATTTCTCCATCTCCCTATGCTGAACTTACCATATTAACTTGGTAATACAGTTCTCCATCTCCTATTGTGAACTTCCAATTATACTTGTAATTAACATTCCATCCCAGCTCCGCTAATGCTTGACCCTCCATATCCGTTGTTAATAATCAATTCTTGTCCAGGCTCCTACTCTTGAAACTTCCATATTATCTTGTAATTAGCATTTCTCCCTCCAGCTCCCTGCATTCTGAATATCTTGGCCAATATACTTGTAATACATTCTCCTCCAGCTCCGCTATCTGAAACTTCCATTATTACTTTGTTATAACATTCTCCGCCAGCTCCTATCTTGGACTTCCATACACTTGTAAGATAACATTCTGCTCCAGCTCGCTAATTTCTGAATATTCCAATATACTTGTTATAATCATTTCCTCCCAGCTCCTATTCTGAACTTTCCATATACTTGTAATACATTCTCCTCAGCTCCTATTCTGACCCTCCAATATCCTTTGTTAATACATTCTCCCAGCTCCTTTAGAGTAACTGAACTTCCATATATCTTGTTGTAATTACCATTCTCCTTCGGCTGCCTATCTGAACCGGATCCATTAGACACTCCATTATGTCCTTGTAATACATTCTCCCAGCCTCCTATCTGAACTTTCCGCATATACTTTTGTTAATTGACCAAGTTCTCCGCAGCTTCCTATTTGTGAAAACTTTCCATTACACTTGTAATATACATTCCTTCCAGCTCCACTATCCTTGAACTTTCCATAATTACTTGTAATAATATTCTTCTCCCATCTGCCTATTCTTGAACTTCCATATACTTGTTAAATATTCTTCTCAACTCCTATCTGAACTTCCAATTATACTTGTAATACATTCTCCATCTCCTATCTGAACTTCCAGTGTGCTTGTGAAATACATTCTCCTCCACTGCCTATTCTGAACTTCCTCCATTATACTTGTAAATGTAACATTCCTCCAGCCTTCCTAATTCTGAACTTCCATGTGCTTGTAAATGACAGTTCTCCCAGCTCCTTAAATTCTGAACTTTCCAATATAACTTTGTAAGTAACATTCTCCCAGCTCCTATTCGTTGAACTTGTCCATGTGTCTTGTAATTTACCATTCTCCAAGCCTCCACTATCGTGAAACTTCCATATAGCCTTGTAATATCATTCTTCCGCAGCTCCTATCGTGAACCCGCTCCATTATCCTGTTGTAATAAAACATTTCTCCCAGCTGCCTAAATGCTTGAAACTTCCGATAATGTACTTGTAATACATTTTACCAGCTCCTATCTGAAACCTCCATATACTTGTCAATAATTCTCCAGCTCCTATCGAACCTTCCATATACTTGTAAATACTTCCTTCCAGCTCCTATCCTGACTTCCATATCCTTGTAATACATTCTCCAGCTCCTATCTGAACTATCCATATTACCTTTAATAACAATTCTCCACCTTTCCTATCTGACTTCCTAACCTTGTAATACATTCTCCAGCTCCTATCTGAACTTCCATATACTTGTAATACATTCTCCAGCTCCTATCTGAACTTCCATATACTTGTAATACATTCTCCAGCTCCTATCTGAACTTCCATATACTTGTAATACATCTCCAAGCTCCTATCGAACCCTCCATAATTGTAATACATTCCTCCGCTCCATCTGAACTTCCATATACTTGTAATACATTCTCCAGCTCCTATCTGAACTTCCATATACTTGTAATACATTCTCCAGCTCCTATCTGAACTTCCATATTACTTTTGTAACATTTTCCTCAAGCTCCTATCTGAATCTTCCATATACTTGTAATACATTCTCCAGCTCCTATCTGAACTTCCATATTCTTTTGCTATTACTGTTAGTAAATTCTCCAGCTCCTATCTGAACTTCCATAGTATACTTGTAATACATTCTCAGCTCCTATCTGAACTCCATATACCTTGTTAATTACAATTCTGCTCCTAATCTGAACTCCCATATACTTAATCATTTTTCCCGCCTCCTATCAGAACTTCCATATACTTGTAATAACCATTCTCCTTCCACTCCTTTATCTTTGAACTGCCATATCTGAACTTTTCCATATACTTTTTTTATTCATTTCAAGCTTTCCTATCTGAACTTCCATATACTTTTTATACATTCTCAAGCTTCTATCTGAACTTCCATATACTTGTTATACATTCTCCAGCTCCTATCTGAACTTCCATATACTTGTTATACATTCTCAAGCCTCTGTCCGAACTTCCATATACTTGTAATATGTTTACCTGTTTTAGCATTCCAGTCAGACCCCCATAGTCACCTCACATCATTTCAAAGTCACTTCACTGCCACTTCCAGGCGCTATGGAATGTTTGGGTGGTGGGATTATTGGGGGTAGGATGGGGGAGGGGGTGGGGGAACCTTGAGTAGTTGGGGGTGGGTATGAAGTTTGATTACTGTATTTCCTTCGACGGCCTGGAAGTCTGGAAGTCCCAGATACTAAGGGACGCGTTTGGTCCACTTCAGATCGTTCGCCTTCATTCGTCTCCCGCCACCATCTGCTGCGGACGCTAATTTACGGTCAAGGATGATTGTTACGAAATTGATTGGAGCATTGTGTCTGTCCTGAGAATATTTATGCCACCTCGAGAGCTCTTGGAAGACTCTCGAAGGCTTTTATTTTTTTCATTTCTTCGATTGTGTTGGCTTTCTTTTTCTGGTTTATGCCGGTTTTCTATTGTTTCTTTTATTTTCTGTTGAATAAGAGAAACGAAACGACGTCTGCTGCTTCTGCTGCTCGGAATCCACTGTCGAGAACAGTATGAAAAAGACCTCCGTAATAGGTTCATTGACGTCTCGATATTTCCACTCGTAAACCTTATCGGCATCTGGGGCGGGGGGCGGTGGGGGGTGGGGGGGATGGGAAGTCGCTTTTCTTTGTTCACCTAATGGGAAAGTGATACTGGCGTTCAACCTCAGACATTTCCTTTCACGTTTTTTGGTTATTGCTTAATGCGTCATGATATAGGACGTCTTGGATCGTATCGGACGCAACGACCTCTTCAAGATTAAAACATATTATAAGGAATATAGTGTTTCCCTTCTTATGGTTTTCGTTATAGTGATAGATTTCACTATTTAATAGAGAAAGCACCGCAGTTAGCTGAGGTTTTCAAGGAGGTTTTCTCTTTGCATACGATTTTTATTCAGCGTCTTTCGTGCAGTTCAGTGTTTTTCGTAATGCAACTTGAAAAACAAAAATTGAAGATGGTCAGCTCATGTGATAAAGTTATGTGAAGGTGTCTGATCACGGGTTTTCATAGTTTATTCGTATTTAATATTGTATTGCCATATATACCCGGCTTACATACTTTCGTGTAATATATATATACTATATATATATATAATATATATCATATTATATATATATATATATATATATATATATATATATATATAGATATATATCTATATATCATGGAATAAAATAGCAAAAAGCCATCGTAGCATCGTTAATTTATTGGCCAAATTTTCGAAACCATATGCCTCATCTCCAGGGCTGTAAGATTACAAAGATTTAAAAAAAAATAAAATGGACTCGGTTACAAAAAACTCAAAAAGTCTAAAAACATGAGCTTAAATTTAAAACGAACAAATAGCAAGCTGAAGAAATTTTTTTAAAACATTGAAAACCTAATATTGAAAAAACTGTGAAAAATATATATATAAAAATTACGATGTATATATCGGAGCCACTAAGAGACTGCTCAAAGTCAGAGCTGATTCTCATCTTGGAGTTATTCACCAAACTGGATGTCAATTAAGAACTAAAGAACTTTCTAATATAAGAGATCACTGTAAGATATACAAGACATCATTCTCTTATGAAGACTTTAATTTTATCGCCCAAGCACCTTATAACCACTCTCTTTCCATCCTGGAATCGTTTACTATCAAGGAGCTTGTTCCTTCCCTAAACAGCCAGACCTCTTCCACTATCTTGTTTGTTTTGTTTGTATGGTGTTTTTACGTTGCATGGAACCTGTGGTTATTCAGCTACGGGACCAACGGTTTTACGTGACTTCCGAACCACGTCGAGAGTGAAATTCTATCACCAGAATCCACTATCTTATATATAGCCTAAGTGGACGCCGTTCTCCTGAAAACTTAGAATGTCACTCAGATCATAGCTCAGATAGAATTAGGTACTAATACGTTTAACATCGTAATCTTTTATTTTATATATATATATATATATATATATATATATATATAATATACTATATGCATATATATCTTTTAAATGTATATATATTATTTTATATATATTATATATTATATATATATATATAATATTATGCAACAATATTATTATATATATGATATATATGCAATATAATATTTTATTTTTATATATATATATATATATATTAATATTTATGTATATATATATAATATATGTATATATGTATATGTATATATATATATATAATATATATATATATATATATATATATATATATAATTTATACATATTTAAAAGTTTTTTCATTATTAGGTTTTCAATGTTTACAAAAAATGTTCTTTAGCTTGTTTTTGTTCGTTTTAAATTAACTTTCATGTCTTAAGACATTGTTTGTTTTTATTTTTTTATTTTTTTTATTTGTTTTTTTTATTTTTTTTGTAAATGAGTCCCTTTTCCAATTTTTATTCTTTGTAATCTTACAGCCCTGAAGATGAGATATGTAGTCTCGAAAATTTGGCCAATAAATTAACGATGCTACGATGGCTGTTCGCTTTTTATTCCTGCTGAATCTGCGGCGTTCTAGATGCCCCAATCATCCAGTATATATATATATATATATATATATATATATATATATATATATATATATATATATATATATTCTGCCACAAATATCGTTTAATACCAATTCACTATATATCGCGAATAACTGAAAATAACTTAACCCCCTGGGTGTAAGTTATTCCGGATATATTGGATATTAGAAGATTTGTGGCTCGGTGGTTTTGAATAATAAAAAAAAATGGCAGCGTATTTTGCAAAACATGCATATATATATTTATATATATATATATATTATATATATATATATATATAATATTATATACATATATATGTATATTTATTATGCGCACTTACTCCTTTGCTCTTGAAGTATGTTGTCAATGATTGTTAGTATTTTTCCCCTCAGCCTCGTCTGTTCTGATGAGGTTGCTGGCCTCATCCCATTTTCCCATTTGTTTGCTACCCACAATAATCAGCCAACCATCACATACCTAATTTCCTACTTTCTGCGTGATACACAGAACTCTCGCTGTCTCTACCTGTGTTCTTTGAGATCGTCTTTGAATTGCCTCGTGTAAAGTTAGCGTCAGGGCAAATTTCCATTCTGGGTGTCATTTTAAAGCTGACCCATCCAACTCGATTTCAGTAGGTTCCAAAAAAAAAAAAAAAACTACACAGTGGCGTGATCGGTATGGTCTTGACCTGCCACCTCGATGGCTGGCCGCGCATTAGATTCGCGGGCATTCCATTGAGGTGATATTGTGTATTTCTGGCGATAGAAGTTCACTCTCGACGTGGTTCGGAAGTCACGTGAAGCCGTTGGTCCCGTTGCTGAATAACCACTGGTTCCATGCAACGTAAATACGCAATACACACGAACAAACATAAAGCACTACGGAACAAAAATATTAGTTCAAGTGACTGGAAGTTAGCCGCACCATTAAATATCTTTCCTTTCTATGGAATAATTCGTCAAGATTAAATGTAGAGAAATTGATTCATTTCGCACCAGGCAAAGCTGCCAGGAACGGACTATCCAGCGATATGCATTTTGCTCTGTGCGATGCTGCAACCTGTTGCTCCATAAAACGTAACGGGAAAGATACAGACATTTTGATTAATCTCAGCTGCTGAGAAATTCTCAGCAATAGCTTGCTTTTAATTGGTCAATGTAATGTTAGTATTTGATGCTAGGATGCTGGCTTGGTTGTCATTGTTAAGCTGAATAATTGTATTTCTCTCAAAAAATCACTAATGCGTGACTGGAATATTTTGAAGTAATAAAAGTCCACACTTATGTAAGATGTGCATTAAAAATATTTTTAATATACATCTTATATAAGTGTTGACTTTTATTACTTCAAAATTGTATTTATCATGAGATTTTCACAAGATATAAGTCAGAAAATGGAAGGCTAAATAATACCATCATATTACCTTAATTGTAACAGGCAATTTTATGATTAGTTTTTTTTTTATGTATTTGCCAAAATACAATGAAAGTTAATTGAAAACAGGTTACACACACACACACTTTAATATACATGTGTGTGTGCGTGTGTGCGTGCAATTTTTATTACATCACCTTGATTTTTCATATATAAATCATAAAGCTACAAATATCTTTTGATATCCAATCCACGCTACTTCGCGAATATAGTTACAGTCTGTGTGTGTGTGCGTGCGCGCGTGCACGCATGTTCCTCGAAGTGTCCTTGAATTTACGTAAGAAACAAAACAAGTTCCAGATTAATATATAAAAATCCTGATCGCAAAAGAAAGTCTCTCAAATTGAGGAAATCAGCTCCATAAAACTCCAGTCGTGCGGCGGCTGTGCAACCTACGTGACTCGAACTCATTTTTCTCTCCAGAAATGCGAGATAGCGGGAATATGTCATCTGCTGTAGGCGCAAAAGCAAGCAGCTAGGGCCTCAGCCGGTCACAGCCACTTGGGTAGGAACTGGCTGTGTGCTGCTGTTGCTGGCGGGAAGGCAGGGGATGGGGTTTTGGGGGGTTGGGGGGTTGGGGTTGGGGGATTGGCATTCGGTCGGAAGGAGGAAACAGAAATAAGAGAATTCCTCCGTTCCGGACACCGAGTCCTCCCCCTTCCTCCTGCAGCCTGAGAGCTTGAAGTTCTATGTTCAAGGCTTTTTTTTATAGGGAACTTGAAGTTCCAGTATTCCAGAAAAAAAATAAGGAAAACAAAGAACTAGACAAGAGTATGGATGCAGAGATACTCATTGATACTACATATGAGGCAATCAAGCAGCATACATACGAAGAAATAAATTACATGACAACACAAGATAAAATCCCGAAGAGGCTCTACCCAGATCTGCACACTGATGGGAAAGAGGAAAAAATAGACAAGAAAGACAAAGTCTGCATCCTTTTGAAAAGAGGGAATTGCAGATTCGGAGAAAGATGTTACTACAAACATCCCAAGGTATGTCACAACTATGAAATCTATGGTAAATGTGCATACCTAGACGACTATGAGGATGATTGCAGAGATCTACATCCAAAAATATGCAAAAACCTAAAAGAAGGAAAAGGATGTAAGTTCGACAAAAAATGTAAATATATGAATCAAAATCAATTAAATAATCAGTTAAATAATAAAATCCAAAATAAGAAAGAAACAAATAAAGAGAGGAACAAAGAACATGAGGTGAAGGAAAAAAGCAAGCCATCACCGCGATATGGAGTGACGGCAAAGAATTTCCAAGCATTAGCTCCAAGATACTACAGCTCAAGAGATAAATACTGTATGTATGATGCCAGGGGATATTGCAGATACGGAGAAAATTGCAGATTCAGACACAAAATGAATAATTATGATGAAGGAAGATCAAATATTTTGGAAAAGTTGGATTTTTTAATGTCAGAATTTCTGGAAATGAAGAAAAGAACAACATACCAGAACAGGAAAGGTACATGGGAAAATCCTTATTATTACCCATATTAAATGAGGGAGATAACACGCAAACCATCATAGTGATGAATGCGCAGGTTTTAGTTATGAGTAACTCAAAAAGAAAAATAGAGTACTTAGAAAAACTAACCCAAATTGAAAAGAAAATAGATATAATGAAAATAAGTGAAACCAGGTATTCCCAAGAGACTGGTAATGACGATCAAATAAAAGGGTTCCAAACTTGTAGATCAGATAGAAAAAATAGTAATCAAGGGGGAACCGCAATATATGGGAAAGGCAAAAAACAAGGAAAAATATAATAGAATGTGAACTAATAGTGGTAGAATTTGAATCTGAAAAATTAATGAACATAGTAGTATATAGACCCCTAATACTAAAGAGTTTGACACAAATAATAAAAAAATTGGATGATATATGTAGAAATCACAAGGACTGGACTATTCTCCTATGCGGAGACTTTAACTTTCCTTTCTTAGACTGGAAAGAACGAATAGGAGATTGTGGTTGTATTTATACAGATAAAAAAGAGAGTAATAGTAGCGCAGAAGATAAGAGGTAATTCGAAAAACTAATAGATATGCTACTAGAATACAACATTCAACAAATAACTCACCTGCCAACAAGAAAGGAAAATACTTTAGAACTAGTATTTGTGAACGAGGTGAATTATGTTAAAGAAATAATAGTTTATAATGCGAGTATTTCAGACCATAATGTCATAGAATTAACAGTCCATTCCAAAGCAAGTGAAAACAGAGATAAGCAAGAAATGAAAAAGTGGGAAGGATATGGAAAATACAACTTCTACAGTAAAAATATAAAATGGTCAGAAATAAATGAAGAATTAAACAAAGATTGGGATAACATTTTCGTGATGACATAAGGGTAAATATGGAGATATTATATAAAATATTAGAGAAAATAGTGGATAAATATATACTGAAGAAGAAAAGTAAACATCAGTCATGCATACCAAGAGACAGAAGGATCTTGTTCTAGAAAATCAGAAAGTGGAAAAAAGGTCTTGCAAAAGAAAAAAATGCATGGAAAGTTATAGAACTAAAAAGTAAGATAGAAAAGGCAGAACAAAAGATTATACAATCAAAAGAAAATGAAAAACGGTACTTGGAAGAAAAAACCCTAGTAAATATCAAGCAAAACTCCAAACTATTGTACTAGTATGCGAAAAAGATGAATAAAAGAAGAATAGAAATAGGCCCTCTAAGAATTGAAGGGAGATTAACGTATGAAAAAAAGGAAATATGCAACGTATCGGCAGAAAGATATAAGAGAGAATTCACCCCTAGAATTGATAATGAAGATAGTGAAACAGAAGTAAGGGATGAAAATAGTGAATATTTAGCAGACATAGATATTAATGAAGCTGATATTGTGCAGGCTATGAATGAAATTAAAAATGGAGCTGCAACCTGGGCCTGATGGTGTCCCTGCTATTTTGTTAAAGAAAGTAGTTCATTCTATCGCAAAGCCACTAATTATAGGCTTGTGAGTCTAACATCACATATTATGAAAGTTCATGAAAGGGTAATGAAGAAAAATATTATGAAACATTTAATAAAAAATAAGTTGTTTAATATAGGACAACATGGTTTTGTACCTGGTAAAAGTACACAAACCCAACTGTTAGTCCACTGTGAGAACATATACAAAAATATGAAAAGCGGAAATGAAACAGATGTGGTTTATCTAGACTTTGCAAAAGCTTTTGACAAGGTAGATCATAATATATTAGCAAAGAAAATTAGAAAACATAATATAGTGGATAATGTAGGAAGATGGTTAAAAGAATTTTTGCACAACAGAAAACAGATGAGAAATCGGATGAAGCTAAGGTAATATCCGGTGTGCCACAAGGTACGGTGTTAGCTGCATTACTGTTTGTTATTATGATTGCAGACATAGACAGTAATGTTAAGGACTCGGTAGTGAGTAGTTTCGCCGATGACACAAGAATAAGTAGAGAAATTACTTGTGATGAAGATAGGAATGCAATACAAAGAGACCTTAACAAAGTATATGATTGGGCAGAGGTAATTAGGATGGTATTTAACTCTGATAAATTTGAATCAATAAATTATGGAGACAGAGAAGGAAAGCTATATGCATATAGGGGACCTAATAATGAGACAATCACAAATAAGGAAGCAGTTAAAGACCTTGGTGTGATGTTGAATAGGAACATGTTATGCAATGATCAAATAGCAATTCTATTGGCAAAATGTAAAGCAAAAATGGGAACGTTGTTATGGCACTTTAAAACAAGAAAAGCTGAACACATGATTATGCTTTATAAAACATGTTCGTAGTCCACTTGAATATTGCAATATGATATGGTACCCACACTATCAAAAGGATATTGCACAAATAGAGAGTGTACAAAGGTCTTTTACAGCTAGAATAGAAGAAGTTAAGGATCTTGACTACTGGGAAAGACTACAATCCTTAAAATTTTATAGTCTAGAAAGGAGAAGAGAACGCTACATGATAATTCAGGCTTGGAAACAGATAGAAGGAATTATCGAAAACATCATGGAGCTAAAAATATCAGAAAGAGCAAGCAGAGGTAGATTAATAGTGCCCAAAACTATACCAGGAAAAATAAGGAAAGCACACAGGACATTAATCCACTACGCACCAGCATCGACAATGCAGCGTCTATTCAATGCGTTGCCAGCTCATCTGAGGAATATATCAAGAGTGAGAGTAGATGTGTTTAAGAGTAAGCTCGTCAAATATCTAAGCTGCATCCTAGACTATCCAAGATTGGAAGTTGCAAAATATACCGGAAGATGCACTAGCAACTCACTGGTAGACATTAGAGGTGCCTCACACTGAGGGACCTGGGGCAACCCGAACAAGATGTAAGGTCTGTAAGGTAAGGTCATCCCTGATGTTCCAGTATTCCAGGCTTTTTTTGGGGGGAACCTGAAGTTCCAGTATTCCAGGCTTTTTTTATATGGAACTTGAAGTTCCAGTATTCCAGTTCCGGACACTGAGTCCTCCCCCTTCCTCCTTCAGCCCTGATGTTCCAGTATTCCAGGCCTTTTTTATATGGAACTTAAAGTTCCAGTATTACAGGGTTTTTTATATGGAACTTGGGGCTCCAGTATTCCAGTTCCGGACACCGATTACTCCCCCTTCCTCCTCCAGTCTTGAAGATTCAGTATTCCAGGCTTTTTTTTATGGAAGTTGAAGTTCCAGTATTATTATTATTATTTTTTTTTTGTAATAGAGCATTATTCCCTTGAAGTAAAATTGAATAGCATTGAGGTGAACTGATGCCTATGGTTTGTTGTCTTGTTAACGAGGTCAAAACAGAGTTAATCAGCTTACAAACCACTCATTTTTCTTATCAGTAGCGATTCATTATTTCAGAGATATGAATAGAAGGGAGAAATAGGGTAAACTTTTGTCAGGGTCGGTGATTTTTTAAATTTTTTTAATAAAAAATGAAAAAGATTTAAAAAAATCAGCGATTATTTGATATTTTATTTATTTATTTATTTTTTTTTATTTGTTAAATGTTTTTTCAATCTTTTTTTTTCTTCAAAATGTATTTTATGACAGAATTACTATTGATTTATCTTTTAGGTTTCCAGTTCTGGCCTGAAGTAGGTTCTTGCAATTTTATTTTATACCAAAATAGATCGATGCAGCACAATTATGCTCAAGTTTTTATTAACCTCCAACTCATATTTTTCAATTTGTTTGCTTTCAAATTAAAAATATCAAACAAATAGAAAAAAGGAAAAATAGTTTTTAAAAATCATGATTTTTTTTATGAAAAAAATCAATGGTTTAATCACTTGATTAAATCATTTTGGTTTAATCATTGCCAACCCTGGCTTTTGTTATATTCTGTTCGTCAGTCTTATGTCGTGTATATGAATTGATACATCGGTATGCAGTTTTTTTATTTTTTTACCCTCTTGTGTATTTATTATGAGTTTTGAAAGAGGAGAAAACTGTAGTATGGATTGCATGAAAGCCTGTTGTTGATCAAGTTCGTTTGATCAGGTAAACAATTCTTTGTTGCATTTTATAGATAATTGACTTTCAGGTCTTTTTTTTTTCAAGTCTTTGAAATTTAATTACTAGTGTATAAATATCGTCATAAATGACGGTAATATGCTTTACTGCGCAGTGGATCGAATGAAAGGCATATTTTGTTTTTCTGCGTCAAAATATAGGGAAATGTTTTTTTGTTAACTTCAAGGCATTAGTTTTTTTTTTTTTTTTTTTTTTAAACAAAGTACGGTAAAGTTTGCAGCGCAACTGCGAGGTAAAATTAGGTCGACATAAATAATAAAAAAGGGAGCAAAACCTGGTTAGTGTGAAACCGATTCGTAGAGCGGCACAGATAAAATGTAATAAGGCTTATAAAGGGAATAATCAGGTCCTCTTGTGTTCACAAGACAAACACAATCTACATGTTTTTTAAGCTATGTAATAAAATATGAATATGTTACGAAAAACAAAAACACTGCCATACTTCAACAACTGACACCCAGTCGAATATGCTTTTATGAAACTGCAACTTTCTATAAACCGGTGGAAGAAAAATGTCGCTAATAAAGAATGATAAAAATGTAGGTTCCCTTTCTTTTGCTTTTTAAGCTATTCAGTACAATTTGAATATGCTACGAAAAAAACACGGCTATACATCAACAACTGACACCCAGTCGAATATGCTTTTATGAAACTTAAACTTTCTATAAACCGATGGAAGAAAAATGTCACAAAATAAAGAATGATAAAAAATGTTAGTTTCCTTTTCTTTGCATTTAACTGCCCACCACCAGCTGGACTGAATATGTATAAACCATATACGTCATTGGAAAAGCAATTTATCGAAGCTGTGTAGGGAGCAAAGTAACTTTAGGTATTGAACATTTTTCTTTTTTCTTTTTTCCTGCGAAATACAGACATTTTCCTGGCTTGCTTTTCGCTCGTCATTTTTAACTTTCGTTTTTTTTTCTGTTTGGTAGTAAGTAATGGTACTCAGTTCTCATATATTTATATAGACAATTTTTCATTTAAAGAGTGGTTTGACTGTTTGCATGATTTAGGATGTTTTATGGTCAGAGAGAAATAATACTTTAACTCCCTTAAAACTCTCATATACAAGATAATTGACCACAACTGAAAACTCCCATATTCGAGGTAATTAACCCCAACTGAAAACTCCCATATTCGAGGTAATTAACCCCAACTGAAAACTCCCATATTCGAGGAAATTAACCCCAACTGAAAACTCCCATATTCGAGGTAATTAACCCCAACTGAAAACTCTCATATTCGAGGTAATTAACCCCAACTGAAAACTCCCATATTCGAGGTAATTAACCCCAACTGAAAACTCCCATGTTCGAGGTAATTAACCCCAACTGAAAACTCCGATATTCGAGGTAATTAACCCCAACTGAAAACTCCCATGTTCGAGGTAATTAACCCCAACTGAAAACTCCGATATTCGAGGTAATTAACCCCAACTGAAAACTCCCACATTTGAGGTCCATGTCATCAGTATTCGGATGACAAAACATTAAGATGTTTCGTAGTCTGTTCATGTAGTTAGAAACCTCTGAAACATTATTTAAGCTAATATTATGAATATTGGGTACTTCTTTACATGGATTGATCCATCTGTTTTTTTAAAACATCCCTGTCCCTGTTCTTTTATGCTCAAGAGGCCTCTACAAAAGTTAAAAGATGAATAGATTGTCTACAAGATTTTACATTGAAATGTGACTAATTCTTCGTCAGTATCACAAATCACTCTGTTAGGCATGGTGGATACCTTGGACCGGGCAGTACTGAAAATCTTGTAGCCATGGAATTTATTTATTTATCTTAACAAAGGTGGTTTAATTTTGTTTTATCTACGCCAGGTTAATATCATGCCTTCATTCCAAGTCGAGGAATCCATGCCTGGACTTCATATTAAACTCTTGAAGAAGTGGTATTTCGTTCTTAATTTTATATTAAGATCAGGAAAGAACTGAAATATTAAAAGCTGTTAGAGATTATTGTATTTCAGAAGGGAGATTTTCGAGAAGAAACACCTATAGTCAAGATTTGGAAACCATATTTACAACCGAACCGTATCCCCAGACTCATTTCGGGTTGAACCTTCGACATATTCAGAAATCAGGATAGCAGACGTAGTTGAACGCTCTCGCCCTCCCTCCCACCGTTGCGGTTTTTTTTTTTTTTTTTTTTTTTTTTTGCGGGATCTGTATAGGGAGAGGTTTTGTGGGCGTTAATCCTCAGTCATGGTGAAATCTTATCTCTCTCTCTCTCTCTCTCTCTCTCTCTCTCTCTCTCTCTCTCTCCCCGCTGGTCCAGCCTTGCAACTAAACATACGTATCTATTTCTTTCTTTTCTTGTTAAGCTTAATTTTCTTTTTAGTGTGTGCTTTTTTTTTGCCTTCCTTTCTTTTTTATTTTGGATTCACGGTACTACCAATGGTAATATTTCCATAAGTTTATTATGACTTCTGTTTAGTATTACCTGTCTTAACACCGATAGCTTACTACGACAGTAATTTCAGTTTTTTTTTCCGACCAAAAGACCGAGTCTTTCTTGAGACAAGAATTAAGGTATTTGAGACATTCTATAAAATACGTACTGCAACTGAAGTTTTTTACCCATTACCTCGATCAGAGTCAGGCTTTTGGCGAAATTCATGAGCAAATATCTACTTTTTCCCCGACAATCCATGATCGGGAGATTTTCGCATACTCGGGGAGTAAGCCTGCAAACTACTTTGTTGTTGGTGTTTCACGTTGAGTTAAAGATACAGGAGTTTTATGATGAAAAAATGAATAACGTGCATTTTAAACAGCACAGAAAAATTATTTCTAATAAAATATAACATATTGAAAGATATTGCTGATCTATTTATTTATTTACTCTGATATATAAATCTTTAAGCAATATCCCTGAAATTGACTCCTCCTAATGAATCATATTGGCGCAATACTCGCTAGTTGCAATAGCAGAGAAAGCAATTTTTAGGAAAATAGAGAAGACCATTTACAAGTTAAATAGCTTTCAATAATACTTGTTTGAAAGAGGGTCTCCTTCCAATATATAACTTACTTATTTAGATATTCCTTGGCGAAACAAGGATCTATTTGACCGTAGATTTTAGCTCATTTTAATTTACGTTAAGTTTAAGAATGCAATGTTTACAACTTATGCGTGAGGGGAAAAGCTTGCACGCGTCCCTAGTAAGTTGGAGGTTGGACCATGCCTTGTTTAATTCGGAATTGTTTGTGCTTGCCATTGTTGGTTAACCTGTAATAGACGAAGGATGTTTGAGAAAAATTCCTCTATTTTCCTTACTTTTACCGACGTTTCTGATTTTTCTGGAGGAATCTATTGGGACATTGTGGCTCGGGTTTCTAGTTAATTTCTCATAGGTAGTTGTATCATTTGAAAGTTCATCGATCTTTTCTTGGTAGAAGGTCTTGTCCATTAGCACGATTTTACGTATATGATCTAGTGATTATATAACGTTTACGGAGTTTACAGCTATCATAAATATTTTAGGCAGGGGGTGTGTTGATGTTGTGTCTGGTTAGGATGTTTAGAAGAATCCCTTTAAGACACATTTCGTCTTCCTTTGATTGTTGGTAGCTGTGAATTTATCAAATGTCATTAGGAAGTCGAGTTTGTTTTTTTATGAGGTTTAAGGGCAAATGACGAACCTAAGTTGAAGACTTTGGATTGAGAGAAAATCATCCATCGGTCGAGAGATTAAAGTAAAAAGCCGTTTAGAACATCATGAAGAAAAAGGTGAAAACTGATAACGTGCATTTATATGTATATATAAAAAACTATCGTCATCACTTTAATAATTCGGAAAATTTTGATACCCTTATCGCCCCCCTTCCCCATGGAAAATTCCCTCGTTCGAAAGAGGCAGTGTTTCGACGCTGACCCTAGATCTTCTTTTGTTCGGGTTGTATCTCTCCCCCCACTTGCTGAATGCAAGACGAGTCTATCAAAGAATGAGTAAAAAATGCTTAGTTCGAACATTTAAGAGGGTTCGAATGCCTTGCCTTTGTATGGGATAGAAGCGACGCTGGAAATAGTGTCTTCTATTGAAAGGAACCTTTGTTTGTTACGGATGCACCTCTTTAAGTTCGTGGGTAGGAGGACGTACGCGTTGTGGTTATTGCAATTTTATGTGTGGAAATATATGTTAGAGTATATATGATACATATATACGCGTAGATATCACAAATAACTGGTTGTCAAATGAAATATACCTTGGGAATAACTTAATCACAAGGGATTTGATTGCGAATTCGATATTTTACGATATTTGTGGCCTAATGTTTCTGATTCTTGAATATTCACGCGTGTATAAATTAATATTATATATATATATATATATATATATATATATATATATATATATATATATATATATATATAATATATATGTATATATACAGTGTGTGCGCACTTACGAAAGCAATTATACTTCACATGGAATAAGAATTTCCAGGATCGAAACCTGCCAAGCCAGTGGAGCGAAGGTGTGAGTAAGATACAGAATTTACAAACTTGCCAATGTATCCAGATAACAAACAGACAAGTCAATAACTCTTGCGAGCGGAAATGTAGTGCCTGACACGAGGCGAACGAACGAAAGCAGAGGTAACCGCGAGTTACGGGCTGCTGCTCTATGAGCAAGAGCCCGTGCTGGCAAAATGTTGAATTCACTTTACCCTGGAAATAATTTGGCCCCCCAGAGGGAATTACATATGAAATCAGCATTGCCAGAGAGAGAGAGAGAGAGAGAGAGAGAGAGAGAGAGAGAGAGAGAGAGAGAGAGAAATTTACTATAATTTTGCTGTCCATATCCCAGGCAAATTTAGTTTCACTTTCTGGAATTGCTATCAACCCATCTTCGACATGAGCATTGATTGCTAAATTTGTAACAACTGGCTACTTAGATAATCACCTATGCAAGTGACTTTTTCTAATCTACAAATATTAAGCCACAATTAACTCGGTGAATTATGTATGATAAGCAATACAAATATTTAGCCACAAATAACTCAATTAATTATGTATGATAAGGAATACAAATATTTAGCCACAAATAACCCAGGGAATTATGTATGATTAGAAATACAAAGATTTAGCCACAAATAACCCAGTGAATTATGTATGATAATCAATACAAATATTTAGCCAAGAATAACCCAGTGAATTATATATGATAAGCAATACAAATATTTTGCCACAAATAACTCAGTGAATTATGTATGATAAATACAAATATTAAGCCACAAATAACTCAGTGAATTGAGTATGATAAGGAATACAAATATTAAGCCAGATAAACCACATGAATTATGTATGATAAGAAATACATATTGAAGCCACAAATAACAGTGAATTATGTATGATAGAAATACAATATTAAGCCACAAATAACCCAGTGAATTATGTATGATCAAAAGTTTAAATACAAATATTACGATCCACAAATAACCCACGTGAATTATGTATGATAAGAAATAACAAATATTAAGCCACAAATAACCCAGTGAATTATGTATGATAAGAAATACAAATATTAAGCCACAAATAACCCAGTGAATTATGTATGATAAGAAATACAAATATTAAGCCACAAATAACTCAGTGAATTATGTATGATAAGAGATCAAATATTTAAGCCACATAACTCAGTGAATTAGTATGATAAGAATACAAATTTATTTAGCCACAAATAAGTCAGTGAATTATGTATGATAAGAAATACAAATATTTAGCCACAAATAACTCAGTGAATTATGTATATAAACAGATAATGAATTATGTTATGATAAGAAATACAATATTAAGCACAAATAATCGTGAATTATGTATGAATAAGAAATACAAATATTAGCCACAGTACCTCAGTGAATTATGTTGATAAGAATACAAAGATATTTAAGCCAAAATAAGTCGTGGAAATGATTATGATAATAAATACAAATATTTAGACCTACAAATAACATCGTTGAATTACGTCTGATAAGGAATAACAATATTAAGCCAAAACAATAACCGGTGAATTAATGTATTTGATAAGAACCTACAAAAATTAGCCACAAATAACTCAGGTGAATTGTGTAGGATAAGGAAAATATAAATAATTTACGCCACAAATAACCTCAGTGAAATTATGTATTGATCAAGAAATACAAATATTTTCTTAGCCACGTAAAAAACCCCTCAGTGAACTTATGTATGATAAGGAAATACAAATATTGAAGCCCCAAACAAATACCCAGTTGAATTAAATGTATGTTAAAGGAAATACAAATAGTTTAAGCCCAAGAATAACCCTCGGTGAATTTGTGTATGCATAATAATACGAAATATTTAAGCCAAACAAATAACCCCAGTGAATTACGTATGATAAGAAATACAAATATTTAGCCACGAATAACCCAGTGAATTACGTATGATAAGAAATACAAATATTAAGCCACAAATACCCAGTGAATTATGTATGATAAGGAATACAAATATTAAGCCACAAATAACCCAGAGAATTACGTATGATAAGAAATACGAATATTAAGAAACAAATAACCCAGTGAATTATGTATGATAAGAAATACAAATATTCAGCCACAAATAACCCAGTGAATTATGTATGATAAGAAATACAAATATTAAGCCACAAATAACCCAGTGAATTATGTATGATAAATACAAATAATAAGCCACAAATAACTCAGTGAATTATGTATGATAAGAAATACAAATATTAAGCCACAAATAACTCGGTGAATTATGTATGATAAGAAATACAAATATTAAGCCACAAATAACCCAGTGAATTGAGTATGATAGGAAATACAAATATTAAGCCACAAATAACTCAGTAAATTATGTATGATAAGAAATACAAATATTTAGCCACAAATAACTCAGTGGAATATGTATGATAAGGAATACAAATATGAAGCCACAAATAACCCAGTGAATTATGTATGATAAGAAATATAAATATTTAGCCACAAATAAGTCAGTGAATTATGTATGATAAGGAATCCAAATATTAAGCCACAAATAACCCAGTGAATTATGTATGATAAGAAAAACAAATATTTAGCCACAAATAACTCAGTGAATTATGTATGAGAATACAAATATTTCCACAAAATAACTCAGTGAATTATGTATGATAAGGAATACAAATATTAAGCCACAAATAACCCAGTGAATTATGTATGATAAGAAATACAAATATTAAGCCACAAATAACTCAGTGAATTATGTATGATAAGGAAAACAAATATTAAGCCACAAATAACCCAGTGAATTATGTATGATAAGAAATACAAATATTTAGCCACAAATAACTCAGTGAATTATGTATGATAAGGAATACAAATATTAAGCCACAAATAACCCAGTGAATTATGTATGATAAGAAATACAAATATTTAGCCACAAGTAACTCAGTGAATTGTGTATGATAAGGAATACAAATATTTAGCCACAAATAACCCAGTGAATTACGTATGATAAGAAATACAAATATTTAGCCACAAATAACCCAGTGAATTACGTATGATAAGAAATACAAATATTAAGCCACAAATACCCAGTGAATTGTGTATGATAAGGAATACAAATATTAAACCACAAATAACCCAGAGAATTACGTATGATAAGAAATACAAATATTTAGCCACAAGTAACTCAGTGAATTATGTATGATAAGGAATACAAATATTAAGCCACAAATAACTCAGTGAATTATTTATGATAAGAAATACAGATATTTAGCCACAAATAACTCAATGAATTTTGTATGATAAGAAATACAGATATTTTGCCACAAATAACTCAGTGAATTGTGTATGATAAGGAATACAAATATTAAGCCACAAATAACTCAGTGAATTATGTGTAATAAGCAATACAAATATTTAGCCACAAATAACTCACTGAATTGTGTATGATAAGGAATGCAAATATTAAGCCACAAAATAACCTCATGAATATGGTAATAAGCATTACAAATATTTAGCCCAAATAATCACTGAAATTGTTATGATAAGGAATGCAAATATTAAGCCACAAATACGCCAAATGATTATGTGTTATAACCCGCCAATTACATGATAAGCACAAATAATTTCACTGGAATTGTGTATGATAAGGGAATAGCAAATATTAAGCCACAAATACATGTCAATTGTGTATGATAAGGAAATACAAATGTTAGCCCAAATAACCCGAAAATTACGTATGATAAGAAATAACAAATAATTTAGCACAAATACATGTTGTTAGTATGATTAAGAAACCTACAAATATTAACACAAATAACTGATTGTATGTATAAAGGAATACAAATATTAAGCCACAAAATAACCCAGAGGTAATACGCCATTATGATAAGATTTGATAAAAACAAATATTAAGCACAAATAACTCAAAGGGTGTGGAGTATGATAAGGAAATAACAAAAATATTTAAGCCACAAATAAACAGTGATTAGGTAGATAAGAAATACAAATATTTAAGCCCACAAATACCCAGTGAATTGTGTATGATAAGAAATTACAAATATTTAACCAACAAATAACCCGAAGAATTACGGTATGAATAAAAATAACATGTAAGCCAACCAGTTAACTCAGTGGAATGAAGTATATGAGAATACAAATATTAACGCCACAAATAACTCAGTGAATTATTATGGAAATAAGAGAATTACAAATTATTAAGCCACAAATAACAGGTAATTATGGTATGGAATAGGGAAACAAATAATTAACAAATAACCCAGTGAATTATGTATGATAAGAATACTAAAATATTAGCATTACAAGTAACCAAACCTCAGTGAATGGAGTATGATAACGGAATCACCAAATATTAAAGCACAAAATAACCCAGTGAATTATGTATGATAATAAAGAGCAAAGATATTTAGCCACAAGTACTCAGTGAATTGAGTATGATGAAAAGAATGCGAAATGTAGCCACAAGTAACTCATGAATTATATATGTTAAGAAATACAAACATTAAGCCTCAAATAACTCAGCGAATTATGTATGGTAAGAAATACAAATATTTAGCCACAAATAACTCAGTGAATTATGTATGATAATAAATACAGATATTAAGCCACAAATAACTCGGTGAATTATATATGATAAGAAATACAGATATTTAGCCACAAGTAACTCAGTGAATTGAGTATGATAAGGAATACAAATATTAAGCCACAAATAACTCAGTGAATTATGTATGATAAGAAATACAAATATTTAGCCACAAGTAACTCAGTGAATTTGAGGTGATGATAAGGAATACAAATATTAAGCCACAAATACTCCAGTGAATTATGTATGGTTAAGCTACAAAATATTTTTGCCACAAAATAACTCAGTGAATTATGTATGATAAGGAAATCAACTTATATAGCCACAATAACTCAGTGAATATTTTATGATAAGAAATACAGATATAGCCACGTAACTCAATGATTTTTTTATGAAATAATAAATACGATATTTTTGGCCAAACCAAATAACTCAGTGAATTGTTATGATAAGGAATACAAAGGTATTAAGCCCAATAACTCAGTGAAATTATGTGTATCAACAATAACAAATCTTTAGCCAAAATAACTCAGAATTGTGTATATAGGAAAATGCAAATATATAAGCCACAAATAACCCTTCAATATGTATGCTAAGAAATACAATTTTAGCACAAATAACTCTAGGTGAATTTATGTAATGATTAGAAATAAAGCAAATTAATTTCAGGCCCAACATAGTAACGTTCAAAGTGAATTGTGAAAGTGAAAATAAGGAAATACAAATATTAAGCCAAACTAATAACCCTCAAGTGAATTATGTATGGGTTAAAGAAATACAAATAATTTTAGCCCAAATAATCTTCAGTGAATTATGTATGATATATGAATACCAAATATTTAGTCACAAATAACTCGGTGAATTATGTATGACAAGGAATACAAATATTAAGCCACAAATAACCCAGTCAATTATGTATGATAAGGAATACAAATATTAAGCTACAAATAACTCAGTGGAATATGTATGATAAGGAATACAAGTATTAAGCCACAAATAACTCGGAGAATTATGTATGTTAAGGATCTATTCCCCAGCCAGGATTCACCCGTGCATTTCGAGCTTAATCCATAGAAAACAGGGAATTACCCATTCTGCTATCAAGAGATATAGATGCAGTTCGACTCTGCTGCTGTATATATTCATTACGAATTCTGAATAGAAATAGAAAATAAGCCATTTCCTCAAGGACTGCAGATTACCAAATTTGTAACAATGTAAAAAAATATTAAGCACCGAATGCCCCTTAATATAAATTCACTATGCCTTGGTAAAGAATGTAGTCAGGTGCGTGTAAGTGATTTCACAATGGTAAAGAACATCTGTTGCAATTGTCTGTTGTGGTTGAAATGCGTTGTTTGATTCTAGGTACAGAGCCTGATATATATATATATATATATATATATATATATATATATATATATATATATATATATATATGAAATAATTAAAGGAGCCCATAAAAACGCTAACATATAGAAAGTAGTACTATATTTCAGAGACTGCTGTCTTTGTCTTCAGGCAGGGATTCAGATATCATAGATAAAATCTCCCTTCAGCCAACGCTTAACAAGTTTAAAGAGAAACTATCAGCGGGGATGACCTAGTAGAACGGCTAGCGGTGGATGGATCTCTTGGTATAAATACCACCTTTTCTGTAACTTTTCTCATTCATTACCTTTCTGTAGAGAGACTGCAGGCACTGAAATATAGTACTTACTTTCTATATTTTGGCATTTTTATGGGCTCCTTTTATTAGATGGAATTCTGTCGTAACAGAACATTTCTACTAGTCATATATATATATATATATATATATATATATATATATATATACACACGTATACGAGTATATACTATACTTGAGTCGAAATCAGATTTTATGCCTCATGAAACCTGTTTCCTTATACCAAGGTATAATGAATTCGTTATAATCATAAAACTTGTCTGTAACAAAACTGCCAGAAGAAAAATGAATTAAGGAAAAAAATCCAATCGGGGCAAGATGAGCAATCAGGTACAATATAGCGGAGATAGATTCATTTCAATTCCAAGCGCAGAACATCGATCCGACAGGTCTCTTCTTGAATTCTTGATTGATAGTCGAGTAATTGCCCTGTTTCCTCCATCGAATCCAAATCGTGGAAGTGAATTGCGTTTATTTAATACGAATCAAAAAGCCGAACCTGTGAGAGGAGGAAGACGATCGAGAGGGAGACGGAGAATGAGATGGCGAGATCAAGGGAAAGAAGATATGGGAGAGAAGAGGTTTGGTGGGCGATGATGATGCTTTTGATAGCAGGCGGTGGAGGAGGAGAAACCGCATCATCAGGCAACCGACCCCTTAATGTAGGATGACGGTGGGAGAGAAGAAGAATGAAAGAATGCCGAATATTTGTTGTGATTTTTTTATTTTTATTTTATGGAAGTTGACTACAAAAAGCTCAACCTTTTTCCGGTGGTGTAAGGTTTCTCAGTCACCGCTGATTAAGGAAAAAGGCTTTTATAAAATATATATATATATATATATATATATATATATATATATATATATATGCTATATATTTATTTTATTTTATATTTGTACTAGATATATATTATGTGTACTTATATATGTGTATATATATATATATATATATTTATATATTATATATATATATATAATATATATATATATATGTGTGTTGTGTGTGTGTGTGTGTCTGTGTATGTATGTATATATGTATGTATGTTTGCATGTATTTATAAAAGTGGTTTGGACACTTGTTTTTATCACTAAATCAGTCGAGTTCTGTAATAATCCTCTGATTTGGTCAAATTCTTCAGTTGCTGACTGAAGCAGGACAGTAACTCCTTTTGCTTCCCTTTGACATTTTTATTTTACAGCGCGTCCATAAATAACTCGCCTGGTTCTTATCCTGGGAGATCTTAGTCACACTTCCTGGGTCAGAAACGTCTTAACATTATGCCCCAAGGGACATTAGTGTCGACCTGCGACCCAGTTTTGTCCTTCTAGCCTTGGATGGCTCTCTCTCTTTCTCTCTCTCTCTCTCATATATATATATATATATATATATATATATATATATATATATATATATATATATGTGTGTGTGTGTGTGTGTGTGTGTGTGTGTGTGTGTGTGTGTGTCTTTTTCTGTAATGATTATTTGGTATTCCTCTCTCTCCCACCTTTTAATAACAAAGATATTTGTATATTTATTTACATCAAGGACTCTCTCTCTCTCTCTCTCTCTCTCTCTCTCTCTCTCTCTCTCTCTCTCTCTCTCTCTCTCTCTCTCATATATATATATATATATATATATATATATATATATATATATATATATTTGTTGGTTTTCTCTAATGATCATTTGGTATCCCCCTCCATTCCCTTCCACCTTTTAATAACAAAGACATTTGTATATTGATTTACATCAAGGACTCTCTCTCTCTCTCTCTCTCTCTCTCTCTCTCTCTCTCTCTCTCTCTCTCTCTCTCTCTCACTTTTATTTACAAAAGTGTCATATACCGGGTGTTTCGAAATTAGACCCCCCCCCCCCCCCCCCTCTCCACAGAACAAATGGAAAATTATGACGTTTTCTGCTATAGCCAGTACATTATCTTAAGTTTCTATTAAGCTATTTTCCATTTTACATTTCTTGTATTTTCCGACTGAGTGACGGAGATAGATACAGCCATGGCTTACGACTCGGAGGAAATCAGATGGGTTGATCGAATCCGGGCTATAACCTACAGAGAGGCCAGGAATGCTGGCGCATCCTTGATTTCACATTCCTGGATAGCTAAATACATTAAAAGAGATGAATCCTTTGTTAAAAGAAACTGGAACAAAAATCCATATGACTGTCATCGTGAAAAGTGTGAGAATCTTGAAGTCCTTTCTCAGGAGTCAAAAGAAATCATAGCTGCGGCAAAGAGTAGACCAAGAAAGTCTTTACATAAATTGGTGCTTGAACTAGAAACAAAAAGGGGAAAGAAGAGAAGTTATAGTGCTGTATATCGTGAGTTGAAAAAATCTGGTATCAAGCCATTTCATGTTATCAGCAAGCCCAACGTCACTCAGCAATAGAGAGAAGAACGTGCATGGTTTTGTGGTTCATTTCTTAAAGATTGGGATGAAGCATCAGATGAATTCTTCGTTTACACAGTCAGAAAGCCAAATCATAAAATTGACATCATTTGGGCTGCAAAGTTGGATGATATCAGCCATGACATGCGCTATTGCCAAGTTGTGAAATTTACAAACGGTTAATGTGGATCATCAAAGAAAAAGGAGTCATGGAACGGCGAATACTTCAGAGAAACTGCGCTTACTGGTGGAGTATTTCCTTACCTCAAAGATCCTGAAAATGTGTTATCTGTGGAAGAAGTCACATTTTTGCATTATAAGGCACCAGGTTTCAAGGCTCTCCAGATGCAGGAACTGCTTTTAAACAGTGGTATCAATTTCTTCTCGTCAAGTGAATTTCTAGGTAGCTCCCCTGACCTTAGTGTGT
>NC_061102.1:47279178-47339178 GCF_015104395.2 Macrobrachium nipponense | reverse complement strand
TCTCTCTCTCTCTCTCTCTCTCTCTCGTCTCTCTCTTCTTCTCTCCTCCGTTTTCTTGAAGCGAGCTTTCGTCTGGAGCTGCCTGACACCCTCTAGGCTGAGAAGTTGAGGTGGACTGCTTTTGGTGTGGTGTCCGTCCTCCTTATATAATAATAATAATAATAATAATAATAATAATAATAATAATAATAATAATGTTCTGCCTCCCCGAGTCTTATTGATTGTCTCTAGTGATCTCTCTCCCCTACAAATTACCATACTGTGATAGTGGTCTGTTTACTTAATTTCTCCTCTCACTAACATTTGATATTCCCGTCGATAAATAATACCTTCCCGTCCATGTATCTTGATTAGAGGTCGCCATCTACCCTTACCCTCTTACCCTTTGATGGGAGCCGGAATAGATCGCGAATTGATGGGAAGACATTGATTCAGTCTGAAGGGGGTTGTTTCATTTACCAATCGTGAACAGATGAATTATTGCACAGCTGCAGAAGAAGAGGACATCTCGCGCGGCAGGGAGTAGGAGGAACTTCCGTCTTGTCAACGTCGCTTTGATGGTGTGTCATAGTAGATTCACATCAACCGTGCATTTGATGTCTAGGCCCGTCCCTTACGACGCTCCTGATTGGCTGTTGATAAGCCAATTCACAGGGCTGGAAACTCGCAGTCTCTCTCGAGAGAGACTGAGAGTTTCCAGCCCTGTGAATCTACTATAGTTTCATTGACTTACATAATAGTGACCATTGCCGGTTACGACTACCGGAGGTAGTATTCCTCTCTTATGAGACCTTTTCAGTTTACTAAATGGTAATCAGGACAGTCTCAGTGCTGGGGAAAATGGGGTAAACTTTGATTGGACGTTATTTCATTATCTTAAGAGAATCTTAAGTACGAGTCAGGTCGCGTTTTTAAAACTTCAGTCGATTTTTTCCTAATAATTGTGTTTTTTTTTTTTTAGATTCTTTATTTTCAATTATATCAAGAAAAAAATGCGCCGAAGGTTTTCTGTACAGCGTATAATCAAGGCCACTAGGAAAAAGATCTATCTTTCTGTGGTCTCGGTCTAATGTTGCCTTGCCAGACGCACGATTAGGGTTAACGTTAACTTTAAGTAAAACTAAAACTTGCTGAGGCTAGAGGGCTGCAATTTGGTATGTTTGATGATTGGAAGGTGGATCATCAACGTACCAATTTGCAGCCCTCTAGCCTCAGTAGTTTTTAAGATCTGAGGGCGGACAGTTAAAGTGCGGACGGACAAACAAAGCCATCTCTATAGGTTTCTTTTACATAAAACTGAAAATGGAGTGTTACAAATTTTACTGCACATAAATCCGCTTTGTCCACGATTAGCATGATTCAAGGTGTGACTGAGGTAAGAAATCGTTTGAGTTGTGCAATAAATTCAAGCTGAATTTCCTTTCATACTATCACAGAATTTGTATTTCTTTCACAATTCGTGCAGTCTCTGCGGTCTTATCTTGTTTAGTATGAGTATGAGTGGTGGAGTATTATTAGCTAAAACTATTCTAAACAGGAAAGAATTAATAATTTTAACTTTCAAAGAGTCTTGCCCTTCATGTCACACTCCACCTTTGTCGTTCTGGCAGCGAACTAAAATCACATCGGATTATCTAGACCGAGCAAGCCAGAATGTAGTATTATCGCAGTCCGAAGAAATTCAAGTATTGAAACGTTTGTAAATATTGCCTCGTTTCCTTCCGGAATATGTTGGTTACATAAACCAACATATTCCGACAAAGAAAATGAATAAGGTGAATCTTGTGAATATCCTAATTGATGCATTAGGAAAAAGAATGCCAAAAGCATGCAAACTGTGTAAGGTTTGGTATAGCATAGTCAATCCACAAAACCTAATCAGAAAATGTGCTGCATGCAACATTCCGACCCATCCACAGTGTGCTGAGGTAATGCAAGATTTGAGAAAAGATACAAGAATTTTTTGTTCAACATGTCTATCATGGATAGACAATGTTATTAAATCAAGATTGAATGTACAAATAGTTGAGGATGAAGAAGAAGAGGAAGAAGAAGAAGAAAAAGAAGAAGAGGAAAACGGAAGAGAAGTAAACAAAAATGAAATGACAGAAAAAAATAAGGAAAACAAAGAACAAGATAAAAGTATGGATGCAGAGATACTCATTGATACTACATATGAGGCAATAATGCAGCATACCTACGAAGAAATAAATTACGATATGACAACAGAAAAGCAAATCCCGAAGAGGCTCTACCCAGATCTACACAATGACGGGAAAGAGGAAAAAATAGACAAGAAAGACAAAATCTGCAACCTTTTGAAAAGAGGGAATTGCAGATTTGGAGAAAGATGTTACTACAAACATCCTAAGGTATGTCAAACTATGAAAATATATGGTAAATGTGCATACTTAGATGGCTATGGGGATGTTTGCAGAGATCTGCATCCAAAAATATGTAAAAACCTAAAAGAAGGAAAAGGATGTAAGTTCGACAAAAAATGCAAATATATGCACCCTGTAGCCATGAATCATAATCAAATAAATAACCAACCAAGTATAAATCCAAAATAAGAAAGAAACAAATAAAGAGAGAAATCAGAATATCAGGTAAAGAGAAAAGCAACCACCAATGAGTATGGCAAGAGGTGTCAGCAAAAAAATTTCAAAGCATCAGCTCCGAAATTCTACTCAAGAGATAATAACTGTATTTATTATGCAAGAGGATATTGCAGAAACGGAGAAAATTGCAGATTCAGACACAAAATGAATAATTATGATGAAGGAAGATCAAATATTATGGAAAAGTTGGATTTTTTAATGTCAGAATTTTCTGGAAATGAAAAAAAGAACAACATACCAGAACAGGAAAGAGACATGGGAAATCCTTATTACTACCAATATTAAATGAAGGAGAAAACACGCAAACCATCATAGTGATGAATGCGCAGGGTTTAGTTACGAGTAACTCAAAAAGAAAAATAGAGTACTTAGAAGAACTAAACCCAAAATGAAAAGATAATAGATATAATGAATATAAGTGAAACCTGGTATTCCCCAAAGAGACTGGGAATGATGATCAAATAAAAGGGTTCCAAACTTATAGATCAGATAGAAAAAATAGGAATCAAGGGGGAACCGCAATATATGGGAAAGACAAAAAACAAGGAAAAATATATGAGAAATATAGTAACTCAGAATGTGAACTAATAGCGGTAGAATTTGAATCTGAAAAATTGATGAACATAGTAATATATAGACCTCCTAATACTAAAGAGTTTGACTTAATAATTGAAAAATTGGATGATATATGTAGAAATCACAAGGACTGGACTATTCTATCTGGTGACTTCAACTTTCCTTTCGTAGAATGGAAAGAACGAATAGGAGACTGTGGTTGTACTTATACATATAAAAAAGAGAGTAATAGTAGTGCAGAAGATAAGAGGCAATTTGAAAAGCTATTAGATATGCTACTAGAATACAACATTCAACAAATAAATCACCTGCCAACAAGAAAGGAAAATACTTTAGACCTAGTATTTGTGAACGAGATGAATTATGTTAAAGAAATAATAGTTTATAATGCGAGTATTTCAGATCATAATGTCATAGAATTAACAGTTCATTCCAAAGCAAGTGAAAATAGAGATAAGCAAGAAATGAAAAAGTGGGAAGGATATGGAAAATACAACTTCTACAGTAAAAATATAAAATGGTCAGAAATTAATGAAGAATTAAACAAAGATTGGGATAACATTTTCGTAAGTGATGACATAAGGGTAAATACGGAGATATTATATAAAATATTGGAGAAAATAGTGGATAAATATATACCGAAGAAGAAAAGTAAACATCATTCATGCATACCAAGAGACAGAAGGATCTTGTTCCAGAAAATCAGAAAGTGGAAAAAAGGTCTTGCAAAAGAAAAAAATGCATGGAAAGTTATAGAACTAAAAAGTAAGATAGAAAAGGCAGAACAAAAGATTATACAATCAAAAGAAAATGAAAAACGGGACTTGGAAGAAAAAAACCCTATTAAATATCAAGCAAAACTCCAAACTATTATACTCATATGCGAAGAAGATGAATAAAAGAAGAATAGAAATAGGCCCTCTGAGAATTGAAGGGAGATTAACGAATGAAAAAAAGGAAATTTGCAACATACTGGCAGAACGATATAAGAGAGAATTCACCCCTAGAATAGATAATGAAGATAATGATATAGAAGTAAGGGACGAAAATAGTGAATATTTAGCTGACATAGAAATTAATGAAGCTGATATTGTGCAGGCAATTAATGAAATTAAAAATGGAGCTGCTGCAGGGCCGGATGGAGTCCCTGCTATTTTGTTAAAGAAAGTAGTTCATTCTATCGCAAAGCCACTTGCAATATTATTAAGACAAAGTGTAGATACAGGCAAGATTTATGATGAGCACAAATTAGCATATATCACCCCTACTTTCAAAAGTGGATCAAGACTAGAGGCAAGTAATTATAGGCCTGTGAGTCTAACATCACATATTATGAAAGTGTATGAAAGGGTAATGAAGAAAAATATTATGAAACATTTAATAAAAAATAATTTGTTTAATATAGGAAACAACACGGTTTCGTACCCGGAAAAAAGTACACAAACCCAACTGTTAGTCCACCGTGAGAACATATTCAAAAATATGAAAAGCGGAAATGAAACAGATGTGGTTTATCTAGACTTTGCAAAAGCTTTTGACAAAGTAGACCATAATAAATTAGCAAAGAAAATTAGAAAACACAATATCGTAGATAAAGTAGGAAGATGGTTAAAAGAATTTTTACACAACAGAAAACAGATAGTTATTGCAAACGATGAGAAATCGGATGAAACCAAGGTAATATCCGGTGTGCCACAAGGTACGGTGCTAGCTGCAATATTGTTTGTTATTATGATTGAAGACATAGACAGTAATGTTAAGGATTCGTAGTGAGTAGTTTCGCTGATGACACAAGAATAAGTAGAGAAATTACTTGTGATGAAGATAGGAACGCTCTACAAAGAGACCTTAACAAAGTATATGATTGGGCAGAGGTAAATAGGATGGTATTTAACTCTGATAAATTTGAATCAATAAATTATGGAGACAGAGAAGGAAAGCTATATGCATATAGGGGACCTAATAATGAGACAATCACAAATAAGGAAGCAGTTAAAGACCTTGGTGTGATGATGAATAGGAACATGTTATGCAATGATCAAATAGCCATTCTGTTGGCAAAATGTAAAGCAAAAATGGGAATGTTGTTACGGCACTTCAAAACAAGAAAAACGAACTGACACATGATTATGCTTTATAAAACATATGTTCGTAGTCCACTTGAATATTGCAATATGATATGGTACCCACACTATCAAAAGGATATTGCACACATAGAGAGTGTACAAAGGTCCTTTACAGCTAGAATAGAAGAAGTTAAGGACCTAGACTACTGGGAAAGACTACAATCCGCTTAAATTATATATGAGTCCTGAAAGAAAGGAAAGAAGAACGCTACATGATAATTCAGGCATGGAAACAGATAGAAGGAATAACAGAAAATATCATGGAACTAAAATATCAGAAAGATCAAGCAGAGGTAGATTAATAGTGCCCAAAACTATACCAGGAAAAATAAGGAAAGCACACAGAACATTAATCCACTACGCACCAGCATCGATAATGCAGCGTCTATTCAATGCGTTGCCAGCTCATCTGAGGAATATATCAGGAGTGAGCGTAGATGTGTTTAAGAATAAGCTTGACAAATATCTAAACTGCATCCCAGACCATCCAAGATTGGAAGATGCAAAATATACCGGAAGATGTACTAGCAACTCTCTGGTAGACATTAGAGGCGCCTCACACTGAGGGACCATGGGGTCAACCCGAACGAACTGTAAGGTAAGGTAAGGTAAGGCCAAACTAAATGCAGCAGCTTAGCGCAGTAGTATATCACAACCCCACGAAGCCCCCTTTGAATGAGCCTCCAGAACATTCGACGCAGATTTGCCATCTCAGGATTAAAAAAAAAAAATAAAATCTTTTCCCGTCAGACTGCATCCCACGGAACGCCTCGCAATCTGAAATATCCTTAGGCTGAAGTAAATCCATTACAGAGTCCGCCTTTTGACTGTATGGCGGATCGTGTGTTGTTGTCTGGGGGAGGTGGGGGGGTTTATGGTAGGTAGCCTATAGGCCACGTAGGTGGGCGAGGTGGGGGGGGGGGGGGGGAGGTAGTAGTAAGGGGAGGAAGCAATCGCCTTCCGGAAGGAAAGAAGAAGAAGAAAGAAAGAAGGGAAGGGACCTTGATTCTCGGAGAAAGCTTTATGGGAGCTTTGTAACGGAAGCTATCAGGTCTTGGCATTTCCGTGTGCCCGCCAGAGGGGGGGGGGGGGGGGGGCGTGGGTAGAGGGACGGGGGCGCGGTGGCGGTGGAGGACCTTCTATTACGCTGATGGATGGAGGAGAAGGGATATCTATAGTATACGCAGACAAGGTTCAGTATTGATGCGATTTTTTTTTTTTATTTGTATTGTTCTTGTTTAAGGAAATTACTAGGTATGATGGTTAATGAGTGACTAAGCGCTGATGATACTGATTCCAATTATTGATAAGTTTATCAGTACCATTTTAACGTAATTCCAGTGATGATGATAATAAATGTAATGGCTGGTTAATGGATAAAAAGGAATTTTGATCATTTAAAGAGAGATAAGTTTATCAGTAACTTGCTTCAGGAAAATCCTGATGTGATAAAAACAACGATGATTAGCGATTGAACGTTGACAATACTTACTTTATGTTTGTTAAGTTTAAAAGTTAATGTGTAAAAGGATGATTTACGTAAAAGCAGCGGTACTTAACAGCAGAAGAGAGAGAGAGAGAGAGAGAGAGAGAGAGAGAGAGAGAGGCGAATTCGACGGCGTGACATTCATGAAAAATACAGAGGGGCCATTTTGCAAAGTTAACATCATGAAAGAGCTCGTGGTTGATATTTCGCTTATTAAAACTTCTAGAGCAAATTTGACGGGCAAACACAGGAGCGGAAGCAGCATCGTCGGGGGAAGGAGAGCTCGACCTGGTTGGGTCGGTATTTCGTCATCTTGAATCGAGAGTAGAAATAGTGGAAGTGTCGACGAGAACAATAGGCTTCTCGTATGGTCGCAGTGAGGAAGAGCATATGGGTCTCCCCCTCCCTTTCCTGCACGATTTCATTATCTTTGTACGTTCTTTAACATAAAGTTTTCTTTTAAAAGAAAACTATTGCGGTTGCTTCGTCTGTCAGTCCTCAAATCTTAAACGTTCCTGATACTAGAAGGCTGCAAATTGGTACGTAGATCATCCACCCTCCAACCATCAAATATACCAAATTGCAGCCCTCTAGCCTCTTTAGTTTTAATTTTTCGTTAAGATTAATGTTAGCTATAATCGTGCATCAGGCACCCTCGATGCCAACTCTGGAGGCGTCGCAGACGCGCCATCCCTTAACCGCGTAGCTGAGAGTTTCATACTGGAGCGCACGTTCGAGAGTTCCATACAGCATTATACGCTGTACAGGAAACTCGATTACTTGATCTTTCATCCTGTTGACTGAAATTTTTTTTTTTTCAAATCTCAGGAAGTGGGAGGATTTGTCCAGACCGTTGTATTTTATTTGGTCTTCACCATTTCCATTAATTGGTCACAGACGGGAAAAAAGAGCGAATGGATCTACCCCTATTTTCTATTGAATATTTTTTTTTTAGGGACCAGATACCTTAATTAATAAGAAATGCAACGAGGTGGTCGATTGAATCTTCTCCTTCTACAGAACTCGTTATCTTTTATTTTTCCTTCCCAAGAACTAGAGGCCTCGAGGTGGTCGCTAATTCAGTGGGAGGAGGAGATACGACTCCACCAGTCATTTCTCTCACTCCCAGGAACAGGGGACTAAGTGGTAGCCTAATAACGAACGAGGTATCCGGTCCTTAGTTTCAGTTTTAATGCTATCATTTTATTTTTATTTCTAAAAACAGGCGTTAAATATTCCTGAACGGTCTGCTTGACTCAAAAGAAGTTCTCGTTATGTTTCAGTTACGGTTTATATCCTGTGCTGATATAACTGGCCCCATTCTATCCCTTCCAAAACTCACTGAAATTATATAAATAATGCTTCCTATATATATATATATAATCTATAATTATATAATTATATATATATATAGATATATAGTAAAAATATATTAATGAATTTTTATCACATCACCGCGATTCATATACATGCATTAAGCTACAAATGTCCTTTAATATCCAATTAGCTCTTTGTAGGACTGACAAAATCTGAAACGATTTCTTGACTAATTGAGGAACACTTAAAATATCACAAAAGGTCAGTGATTTAACTACATCATCTGAATGGAGTTAGAATAGTTATTGAATACATATGTGCACGAGTAAGTACATGATATATACAAGTTGTTTATCATCTATACTCTGTTTTTTTCCATCTGTCCATCCGCCTTTGGTGTTTGCACATGGTAACACTGCGTCCTGGGCTTTAAATAATATCCTATTTCGAATATTAACGGTATAATTCGCATACATTAATTATTAAAACACTTTTCAGTTGCAAATGTATACCCAGATATCCTTTTATTTACCTAAAACTTACACATAGCGTAACTATTTAAAGCCCAGGATGCAGTGTTACCATGCGTGACCACCACCGGCGGATGGACAGATGGAAAAAAACAGAGTATAGTCTGTAGGGGTCAGGCTGCTAACCCTATACCCTTTGTTTGAGGCATAACATCTCTGCCTTGCCCCATTTTTGCCAGTGTTCTTTTTCACATCTTTTTTATTCATATACTTATTCCTAATTTGTGTATTACTTATATAACACACATATGTATGTGGGTGTTTTGTGAAAGTTTTGATAAAACCACAAAACTTCCATACACAACTCAACTCTGAACTCTGGCAACTAGTTATATATATATATATATATATATATATATATATATATATATATATATATATATATATATATATATATATATATATATATACAGAGAGAGAGAGAGAGAGATAGAGAGAGAGAGAGAGAGAGAGAAGATGAGAAGAGAGAGAGAGAGAGAGAGAGTGTCACTTTTACGCCCGATCAAAGAATCACCCGGCATCTCTTTTTGGCCTCTCCCCCCGCCCTCCCCCCTCCCTCACTCCCTCCCTCCCTCCCTCCCCCCCGATGGCTGGCCACTTGCCAACACTCTAAACGGTAGCCCTAATCGCCCCTGTCTGCCCCGGCCTATCCTTAGCCCCCCTCCCCCCCATCCAGTCCTGCCCTTATCGAAAATTTACAGTAGAATGGTCGATTCTCTCCTGATAGATACTACCTTCTCTCAAAGGGGTTGTATTGTCTTTTTTTTTTTTTATTGTCTTTGGTTATACAATCGTTTTTTAGCTCACCTGCGCTGGAAGTGAGGCAACTTTTCAGATAGTTTTGCTCTTCATCTCTTCCTCTGTCTTAGTTTGTCTGTCTGTCTGTATGTATGTCTCGCGTCAGCTTGACACGTTTTCGATTTTTTTTTTTTTTCCAGAACCAGAACCAATTAATTTATTTCCGCTGACGTTGGGACAAATCACCCTTGATTAGAGAGGGAGTTTTAAGTTTTTTTTCTGATGCTACGCCCTCTTATTAGGGGAGATAATTGATAAATAAATTATTACGCACCCCATTCATGTTCCTCAGATCAAGTTCCCCAGTGGCCGGGAGGGAACCGGGGGGGTGGGGGGGGGGGGGGGCATGTGTCCCATGGGCCGCCTGTGATATTTCTGTGTTATTTTTCTTCGTCTTCTTTTAGCGTGGTGTACTTGGACTCTGTATTCAGTGACCTAAGTGGTGTCGAGTTGAATCGGAAATCAGGCCAAATTTTTTGTTATGTTTTATAATCCATAAGTAAATATTTTCAATTATCTGTTTTATTTTATTATTATTATTATTATTATTATTATTATTATTATTATTATTATTATTATTATTATTATTATTATACTCTACGGGAAATACCCGGAAAATTTGACTACCCCCACTGAAATTTTTTACCAATAAATTCAATCGTTTGACCTAATTGAGATATGTCAACCTTCGGTGCGTTGCTGACCAGTTTAAGCAACAATGAGAAAGCAATTATTAGAAAAATAGAGAAGAACCTGTATAAAATTAATGCAGCTGAGGCAGCAATCACTTTTAATAAAACATGTTTTAAAAGAGGGTTTACTTCCAGCATATTATTGTTATTATTATTATATTATTTTATTATTATTATTATTAATTATGATTATTATTATTATTATTATTGCCGTTGTTATACATTTTTTGTTATGAAATTTTGGATATGGGGAAGATGGTCTATGTTTTGAATTCCTTACGTCATAACTGTCACTCATCTACTTACTCTTCCTAGCAAAGAAATCATGTCCAATAGCCACAACTCTTATGTCTTAAATGTATTTCATTATACGTTCTCATTTACAAAACTGCCTGAGATTCATTAAGGTACTAAAGCCTACTAGATTTATAGAGAAGAGCTTTCTTAGCATGGTTCGCAATTTATTGGTGTTGTTGAAGTGTATTCTTAGTGCTTTTATAATTGCGATCTACATACATATTTAGCGTTTGTTTTTTGGGGACGATTTTTAACCGAGACTAATTTCATTTTACAAATAATTAAGTTCTAATCTCCGTTGCTCTTGTGTACCCGATTAGACCAAGTTATACATATTCAGTTATGATCGCATAAGTCGTCCTCAGAGACTAAAGCATATTCATGACATCAGCTGTAAAATGAATAGTAATCTCCTTACACTTGCATGCGTCGTAGTAAAGGAGATGATTAGAAAAAAAAAAAAATAAAACGCGAAGGCTAAGGAGACATTGCTGACCTTACGAAGTATTTTCACTAAACAGCGATGCATTATGCAAAGTTAAAGACATCACAGATGCTCATTACCAGCTTTAGATTCCTACGTTGGGCTTTTATGTAGACGGATTTCGGTTAACGACTGGCTGATGGTGGTCCGCCTTCTTCTTTTAGGAGGTTTGGTGCAGACGAGAAAACTTCCAGAATTGTTGAGTTTATAGATTCCATTTTTTGTATATATGATCGCTAATTGGTCTCAAGGCTCTATTGTTGATTCAATAGCTTATATAAGATTGCTAATTGTTCAAGCTTTAGTTATAGAATTCCATTTCTTTTGTATATACGATCGCTAATTGGTCATCAAGCCTTCTTGAAATACCTTTCTCTGGATTTATGTGGTCCAAAGAAATTTTTAAAACCAAATAATAAAGTAATATGTAGATTCTGACACTCCTCTAAAAAGTCTGCAGCCTCACGGATAATTTGTGATCTTATATAAAAGTTGCATCTTATGATTTACGATCTTAATTACATTCTCATATTTCCTTTTGAGATGTTCAATTTGAAAAGTTTATGATTCAATTCATGGTGGTCTCGTAGGACATAGATAATAACATAACATTATAGGTAAGATAGGTCGGTTGAAAAGTTATATACAGCAGTTGTATGATTGTATTTCGTTGTATGATTGATTACGTATTACTAAAACTTGGTTGATTATGTATATCTGAAACTTGAAAGCTCCAGTTTCTTTTAATCATAGAACAATTGCCATTATCTAACGGAGGACTGAAGTGAAAACTGACAAAAGTCAGCAAATGGGAAAAAAACAGTATATTTCTGAATTTTTTGAACTCTTATCAATGACATCTCATATCTATTGATTCATTATAAATTGCCATATTAAAAAAAAAGACCCCAGTATATTACTGAATTTTTTGAACTCTTATCAATGACATCTCGTATGCATTGATTCATTATATATTGCCATATTTTGAGTAAAATTCCCTTAAGATATTAATTTAATTCTCATGACTCATCGGTGATACCTTCCTAAAATGGAATGTTTTTTATGTTTTTTGGTTATATGTAATACATCTTTACCTCTATGTTTATGTTTTGGCATTTACAACATACGTAGTTGAAACGTGCATAAGATATGGAGTCATTTTTCAATGCTTTGATGTTATCATGGCTTATTATGGGAAATAGCACCTCGTGAGGCAAATATTTTGGAAATGTTTTGCTTTCTTTAAAAACCTATTGCAGATTATTTTAATTGATTTTTAACTGCTTACTGTCGGAGCTGACTTGATATCCCCGGGTTATTGTAAGAACCCTTTTACAGCAATTTCTGTCTTTGATGGAGCCTTTTCTTATCACCGAAGACCTTTGTGTTGGTTTGCCGAGTACAATTAACAGGAATACTCGTATATTCCCTTTTGGTCGTAGAATTCTAACGATTGTCAGTTTATCATCCCATGACCCCCATCTCAACGGCAGCTGTCAGTACTCAATTTACCTCATTCCGGGAGGCTTTCCATCCTCTTTCGAAGATAGACAGTAACCTAAGTTTACACCAAAGACCTTACGATTAGATACAAGGTTACATACATTTCCCTCGTTTATATAACCTGTGTATTTAAGCATTTTCTTAATACTGTAGGCTATCGTGTGCATACCCTTAAAAGGGAGTTAAATAATCTACATTGACAAACGTGCCAACTACGATGGTCCGAACTGCCTTTGGAGTTCCAGGGAATCTGGAGCCTGTTTGCAGATGTAGGATGGCTGGAGATTTTTGGAGCTCTTGCTGGAACTAGGCTATTCATGGAGCGGCCATAGCCAGAGAATTTTCTCAATATTTTTTCAAATTTTTGCATTTCTTTCATTTCTTCGGACTAGTTTTTAGAATTTTTTTTTCTGAAACTCCGCCATGTATTATTATACAATTCCATTGTGAATATAGGTTAGAATGAAGAGGACCATAGATTGTCGAAACAGCTGCTGTTTAGGAATGAATATCCATTAGTATTGAAGTAGGTTTTTATTCTTTCTGCGGACTGAAAAAGCACTGGAGATAGCTGTCGAACCGGCCTGTGCATTAGCCCTTAAAAAAAGTATATAATATATAATAATATATATTATATATATATAATAATATAATAGTATATATTATATATATATATAGTATAATTAATATTACAGATATATATAGATATATATATATATATATTATAAGTCATATATATATAGTTTAATAAACCATATATATACACACATATGAATGTATATATATATATAATATATATATATATATATATATATATATATATATATATATATATATATATATATATATTATATATATATATATATATACTTTCTTAGTATATATTCTATATTTTCTGTTCACACCGTGGGTTTAAGGATATTCTCAAGTACGTGATCCTTCGTGCTATATGGATATATATGTGTGTGTGTGTGAAGTTTGAAATTTCAAGTCATCATCGTAAGAGTAAATAATTGGAAGATCTCTCTCTCTCTCTCTCTCTCTCTCTCTCTCTCTCTCTCTCTCTCTCTCTCTCTCTCTCTCTCTCTCCTAGTTCATTTTAATGTCGTCAACATTGAGTTGTTACTTCCTGTTCCAATCACTTGCAGCTTTCTCGCTTTAGTCGTAGCGGGAAAAGTTTTGTGTTCTGAGTGATTGTATATCGATATTGCTCTCTCTCTCTCTCTCTCTCTCTCTCTCTCTCTCTCTCTCTCTCTCTCTGTAAAATGAATATGACATATTTGAATTTTATCATGTTAAAAGGAAAATGTTTCCTTAATCGTTTTTAGTTTTTATTATATATATATATATATATATATATATATATATATATATATATATATATATTATATATATACATATACATACATATACATATCATACATACATATAATAATCCCTTCTGTGTAACCACTCGAAACTGATCTATATAATCATAACATTTTTTTTTCTCTCTCATTTTTAGAAGCCATTGTCATTTTTCATTGTTTATCATTCCGGTTCATATCCTCCTCTCAATCTTGCTTGTCGTAAGGTACTCTCTCTCTCTCTCTCGCTCTCTCTCTCTCTCTCTCTCTCTCTCTCTTCCGTGAAAGTTACTAAAATATAGCCTGCCGTTTTCAATACGATATGGTTTACATTGATGTAATACATGAGAAGACCATTCAGGGAGTAACTCCATTGAGATCAAATTCTTATCATTATTTTATACTGTATTTATTTTTTATGCATTCAGTCTCTCTCTTTTTTTTTTTATCATACTTGGAAACAACAATGAATTCGAAAGTTTCTCAACGTGGAAATCCTAACCGTCGCGTCGCGCCGACCTGCCACGAGTGGCTTTTATAAGAGGTTCCTCCTGCCGCCCCCCCCCCCCCCCCCCCCCCCCCCCCTTCCTTGTTCCGTGCCGGATTGTTTGGGGTAAGGTCTTAATATCAAGCAACTTTTTACAAACTTCTTTGTTTCACGTTCATAACGAAGGTTGTGTTCGTTCGTCGGGTGGATCACCTCGAGTCATGAGACCCTCTCTCTCTCTCTCTCTCTCTCTCTCTCTCCTAGAATTTGGATTAATAATTTATTCACAGATATTCCTTTATCTCTTTGGCAATTAGTTTCATGTGACTTTTTACATTTTATTAGCAACACTTTCTTCTTTGTAAGAAAATGATAAGTGCCATATTCCTCTTTGTGATAATTCAAAAACAGAGCGCACCCAGGCTGATGAAGGGAATATCGTAACTAGTTACGGAAGTATGACGTAGTTTAGTAAGGAGGAACTAAGATTCAGAAGTTTATGAGAAAAGTATTAAAGGTATCGCCCTATAACGTCACTTTCCTATAGTCTACTACACTCTAGTCAGACACGCTGGGTTTACCATGTTTTTGTAGTGATTCACCTCCCTCCCAGTCCCTCGAAACGCATTCTGTTTCTCGTTTGTTTTTATTTTCCTGCAAATCTAGGAGAGAATTTTATTCATAGCTGCAAGTGGGACTGGCGGGCCGTGGAGGGAAGGACCAACTCTTAGAAGGGGGCGTGGCTATAAAGAGTTTAGGAACCACTGGTCTACCCCTTCTTGCTCCGCCTTGTGTCATGAACTAAGTCCATCTCTGTTCATTGTGTATTGTTCATGTTCTTGTGCTTTGTGTTTATAACTGTTCAAATAGAATTAGTAGAGGTTATGATTTCTTCCTTATCTGTCTCGCTGTCTGTCTGTCTGTCTTGTCTGTCTCTTAATCATCAGGTTTTTCTCAAGAACGTGAAACCGAATTTGATGAGATTTGACAGATATATTCATTAGGAAGAGGACGGTCTCGAGATGTGATTTTAGTTCACAATTATGCAGGCATCCTGTTAATATACTACACTCGCTCTTTGTTTTAATGCTTCATAGCTGGGTACATATTATCGCGGAGGGATGCTATACTCTGAGTATACTCGTGCCAAAGAAGTAGTTTCATTTCGTAAGAATTGTAACTTGAGAGTTCATACGTTTTATTTGTACCAAGTGACGTCAAGTGAGGAAGAAGTGTTGTTTCTAATTTTTCTAGTGTTCATAATTTTTTTTTGTGTTCGCTACTGAGCTTTATCAAGTGTATTTTAAGTGTGTCCAGGGTGCTTTCATATAGTTTTTACTTTGAAATTTGAACCAAGTGACGTCATGTGAGGGAGAAATGCTGTTTCTAATTTTTCGCGTTTTCATAATTGATTTATTTGTTGAACTTTATCAGATGTATTTTAACTGTATGTCCAGGGTGCTTTCATATAATGTTTCCTTTGAAATTTGAACCATGACCTTTTTAATTTTAATTGTATTTTTTTTTTTTGTCTTCGACAGAAAGAATTATTTGCATCGAAAGACTCGGGAGGAGCAGAGGGCCGAGAGAGAAAAATGTCGAACTCTAGCGGCGGTAGTATGAAGACCAAATGGATGAAGGCATTCAAGTCCCTGAAGACTTCGGAGCCTTCTTCGGGAAGCAAGTAAGTACAAGAATGCCTTACTTCTTTGGGTTCTCAGTTTTCCCTTCATTCTAGTGGCTATGAAAAGAGTATTACTATAGAATTTAGGAAAAGGTATATACGCCACGGGCGACATTGGTAGGTGAGAGTCCTCCTCCTCCTCCTCCTCCTCCTCCACTGTTACAATCCCATGAAAATCATTCGAATAATTCACAAGGTGGCCATCGTGAGGATGCATCAGAAAATATGAAGACGGTGTGCTAAATGAGTTTGCACGACTCGAATCTCTCATTTTGTATAAGCTTTTAAACGTAAGTGCGTTAACCCTCTAAATGAAATGATGTGAGAGGCCCTTGTTTTCAAAAATTTAAAAGAATTCTGCTGTAATACTTTCTAACGTAAGTGATGTATAGAGGCGAAGACAAACTCATTTAGCATAGTGACCCATAGCTGTGTGGGGTCTTTAGAGAGAGGAGTTTGTGGGTCTCTTCCAGTGATCCAGTTCTGTGATTCATTTCTCTTATTATGTCACAGAGGACGGAGATATTTTTTCCATGCCTCTACTATGTGTTAGGCTATACGTTTTTCCATACATGTTACCTGCCTTATTCCAGTTAGATAGCACTATTTAAGGGTCCGTTTTTTTTAACTGTAGAGACTAAAACTCGTAGTTTTCGGCAAAAAGCAATTTTTTTTAACACAGCGATCATTACGTGTTTTTGTATTTTGTCTTGTTTCAGTGATTTTAAGGTAATAGTTGCCCACATCCGGGTATATTCTTTTGCTATTATATTTTTTATATATCTTTGTGGCTAACATTTTGTAGAGCATTCGTTGCATTATAGTTTTTCATATTCTCTCGATTTAATGTGTGTTGGGCTTAAAATACCTACAATTTTTTTTGTCAAAAGAATGAGGGTGTTTTCTTATTACCAGAAGTTTTATTTTTATTATGTCTGTTTTTTACATTTTTCTTTTATTATTTTGTGTCAATTGCTTCGATTAGATTAGATTTCACACTGCTCAGGATTTCTCCCTCTTTAGAGCCAAAGTATACGTGAATTTGATGATACAAAGAGCACCTATTCAACTTTTTTATTTTGTTTCATCCAGTATCCACCTTCCGTGGATGAAGCACTAAATTCCGAGTACAATAATTTTCAGATCACAGCTAAATCTAACCTCCCCCCCTTCTCTCTCTCTCTCTCTCTCTCTCTCTCTCTCTCTCTCTCTCTCTCTCTCTCGTCCCATCCTCTCGAATCCTCGGCATTCGTGCCGCATCTCCGATTCTCTCGTTCTCTCCAAACACCCTCTTGCAACCTTCGTTCCCCTTTCCTCTCCTCCTCCTCTCCGCCGCTCCCTCCCTCCCTCCTCCCCTTCAATAAGTCTTCAAATCCCTCATCCACTCTTCATCTCCCGGATTCAGGCGTCTCATTTATCTCCTCCTACCCCATGGGGGCTCCCCCCTCCCACCCCTATCCCCTCGTCCCGGTCTCTCTCTTCTTCTCTCTCGCTCCTCTCTGCCAATAACACATTCTTTTTAAGGCTGTAGCACCACGTACCTGCCCGGTCTGTATTGATTCGTTACCGAGTCATAGTTATGGTATATTTTGTATAAACGTCTATTTATTGTTCCGATAGATTATATCATTTTCCCGTCGCAAAGATTGAAAGGCATTCGATGAGTGTCTGTATCCCTGTGACATGAAAAGATATGAATCACATGAACTGAGTAAGGGAAGATCCTGGGAGCCTAATCATAGTCAAGTAACGATGGCTGTAGAAAAGTAAGTTTTGCTCAAATTTTTTGGCCTTGAGGCTTTTTTTTTTACGCCACTAAATTTTAACATTTTTCACGTTTTTTCCCTTGGAGAGACTTTTTTTTTTTTTTTTTATATGGCACCAAAATAGTTAATAACACATAGCTTTTAAGTCCCTGTGGAACCTTTTACCATTGTGATTTGAAGGAGACAAACAGGTTATTCGTGTCTAATGTTTTTTTTTCAGCTTTTCAGGGGAGATTTGAGAAGTGAACTGTTTAGAGTGTGTTGGTCGATATGTGTGTATGTTGTTGGTGCTCTGATGTGTATACGTTAGTGATAAAAGTATTTATAGTCTTTCCTAGAGTAGACGTTGATTTTTACCACGTGATGTCAATAGGCGCTAATATGAAAAATCATAATGAGTTTAGGTAGGTGCATATCATGTAAAAGAACAAAATTTGGACCAGATGGTGGCTAATTACGTTGATTAATTAGCCCATCTGAAAATTCCCCCTCTCATTAGGCTTACTTATATTCATCCAAGGGGGGGAAAAAGGTTTTAGGATTGATTTACAGTTGCCTGCTCTTGTACAAGATACGCCAGGGCTCCTAGATTCATGTTCACCTCAGCTACTTTGGATGCTCTTCTGAATTGCTGCTTTGGCTCTTAGCGCTACCTCTTGTCATGAAGATGAAAGAATCTTGTCTTACCCCGTCGTAGCAACGGAGTCCAAAGAATCACAGGTGTATCGGTACAACCGCAGCCAACTGTACGTCATCAGATAAGATTCAGAGTGTACATTTTTAACGCATCTTCGGTGGATCGTAGCGGTTTTGGACACCGAAGATGAAAACGTTGTCTGTTTATTGGTTATAAATGTTTTTTTTTTTTTTTTTTTGTAATTCACAACTGCCTAAGGAGTCAGTTGCGTGGTGTGTTATTCTTTCTGTGTATACAAGAAACTATAGTAGATTCACAACAACCATGCATGTGATGTCTAGGCCAGTCTCTTGCGACGCTCCTGATTGGCCGTTGATAAGCCAGTCACAGGGCTAGAGACACTCAGTCTCCCTCGAGAGTTCACATAGGCAGGATGTATGCTCCACCACTCCTGAGGACTGGTCCTCAGGAGAGGTGGAACATACATCCTGCCCATGTGAACTCTCGAGAAAGACTGAGGAGAGTTTCCACCCTGTGACTGGCTTATCAACAGCCAATCAGGAACGTCTGGCCTAGACATCACATGCACGGTTGATGATAATCTACTACAGTCATTACTGTTTGGCGCAACTGAGAGTGAAAGTTCCTCTTTCCTCTCCTAGTTGAAACTGATTCTTCGCCAGTGTTTTATTAGTTATTTCCTTTGTTCTGTGTTTATATATAGTTGATTTTATGACGTTTTCGATTGTATTCATGTAATATAGATGTTTGTGTTCTTTTCAATGTTGGGCTTCATTATGACTCTACTTTTTCTGTAACTCTAGTTGTTTGTATTTTTTTATATTTATTCCTAGATTGACTATTTTTTCTGGTTTTGTTTATACGTATTTATAGCCTTTTACTCGTGCCCAGAAATTTTGTACTCTGTTACTCTTTCTCTCTTATTTTTTAAATTTTCTTTCTTAGTTTTATCATATTTTTCGTTTTGATGATTAGAGTATTTTTCAAAACTTCATTCTTCCTCTTTTAATTGTTATGCTAAATCTAATAACTTTATTATTCCTAATGTAAAAGTTAGAGTTTTATGTATATGATATATATGTATGTGAGATATATATTATATATATTTATATATATATATTATATATATATATACATACATACATACGTATGTGTTGCTCCATTCATATTGATTGTGAGGTCAATCATTTTCTTCACAAGTCGAAAAAATTTTTCAAGCTGTTGTATTTTGTTGAAACTTCCTTATTAACATAGGAATGTGGCAATTTGGTAATAACAGTAATAGCTATTTCATGTATTATCTTTCCCTCTACATTTAAGTTTACGTGAATGTACTCTACCAGTGGTTTTCAACCTTTTATTGTCACGCCCCCTTTTAAGAGTTGGCCTCTGCCACGTTTTCCCCTTTTAAGAGTTGGTCCTTCTGCCACGCCCCCTTTTAAGAGTTGGTCCTTCCCTCCACGCCCCCCCCCCTTTGCATCTGTGAGTAAAATTCCTTCCCAGATTTGAAGGAAAATGATACAAAAAATTAGTAGTAGACCATAGGACACTACAGTTATAGCTAATATAACTATAGAATTCAAAATGTTTCCTTAGGGCTCACGCCTCCCCCAGAAACTGCAAACGACTCCCTCTAGAGGGCGTGACCCTCCCAGGTTGAGAACCACTGTATTATACAGTTGTTATTATACACTGCAGAAAATTCATGTGTCTGGAAATATGTTTCGCCCAAAAACAATAATAATTTGGAGAAGCACCTATTCAAATTCATAATGCAAACCTCTTGATGTCATGAGATTGACTTACCTTAGACGTACCACTTAATTATGTGGCAGTGTCAATGAGTGTGACAGGCTCATAATTTATCGGTTATGTGGTAGTGGTGAGCAAAAACGAGCATAAGAAGCTCAAGTCTTTTTTTTTTTTTTTTTTTTTTTTTTTTTTTTTTTTTTTTTGTCTTAATTATGTGGTAGATTGTCAATGAGTGTGACAAAACTCACTGTCTCTCATAACGTGCTCTTTTGTTCAATGTGTGAATGTTTTAATTTCTCTGTGTTGGTCTCTCCGCTCATAAAAGCATTTGAACTTTCCTACCCAGGGCCCCCACCCAGGTGACTTTCAGGTAATAAGCAAAAAAAAAAAAAAAAAAAAAAAAAAACTAGTAGTAGTTTTTGAATTGTAGAAACGTTAGTTGTTCACCATACCTCTTTATTTATTCCGTCTTCTCCTTCTAATCCCACCTTCTACTTCTACGTTCTCATAGGCGATTCCCCATAGGCCTTTTTTCTCTGTCGTTCGTCTGTTGATGTTTTTTCTTGTCACCATCGTCTAGAATCAGTGTTGTTTGTGTAGTCAGTTGATACAGATAAGTACATTCCACCTCACCGTAATCTTGGTGTTAGATTTTCGCTGTTATGAACGCTGGTAATGAGCTTATTATTATTGTTTGTTTTCTTGTTTTAAATCATGCTGGTAGTGTTGGCGTTTGGGAGTATCTATGGAATTGTGATTAACATATCTAAATACATCACTAATATATATATATATAATATATATATATATATATATATATATATATATATATGACACGTAAAAATGTTCTGTTACAACATAATTCCATCTAATAATGAAAGGAGCTCATAAAAACGCCAAAAATATAGAAAGTAAGTTGTACTATATATATTTCAGAGACTGCTGTCTCTCTCTGTTCAGAGAGACAGCAGTCTCCGGAATATAGTACTTGCTTCCTATATCTTGGCATTTTTGTGGGCGCATTTTATATTATATGATATATATATATATAGTATAATATATACATATAATAATATAATTATCTACATATATATATATATATATATATATTTCATACATATATAATATATATATAGTATATATATATATAATATATATATAATATAATATAATATATATATCTATATATATAGAATATATATATTATATATATATATATATTAATATATATATCACAAATATATATATATTATGAATATATATATATATATATATAGATATATATATTATATATATATATATATATATATATTATATATGTAAAATAAGAAAACGATCACACCAAGTTACTCCCAAATCAGAAAATGTAACTTATCACTGTTATCACAAGAACTTGAGCATGATTTACAACAGCATCACATATTTTTTTTTAGGGGTAACCCCGATTAGCATCGCAGTGCGTCATTTGTTTCATTTCACGCAGAACTTGTCGCTTCTTGCAATGGTTAATTAGACCATTATACTCTGCTTCTTATGACGCTTTTTGCATTTGCAGCACTGGCTGTGGCTATTCGTCTACATCTGTGTTTGTTTGCTCACTGGTTAATTGTCGCTGTCAATTGTTATTTATTTATTTATTTGTTTATATATTTATTGCCCGTTTTCATTTTCAGATATCGCCATGTGTGTCGGACGATTTTTTTTAAATGGTTGTGTTTACTTTGAGTGCGTTTACGAATGTGTGTCTGTTGATAACATTTGACCCTAAATAAGTATATGTATTCCTAATATACATATATATGTATATATATATATATATATATATATATATATATATATATATATGGTGTGTGTGTGTGTGTGTGTGTGTGTGTGTATGTATGTATGTATAACTGAATCACGAAAGATTGGAACGTGATAAATGCATAAATAAAGGTATAAGCCACGAAAGAGAGTGAAACACTGGATTAGCTACCAGATCTTTCGACTCAGTCTGCTAAGTCAAGGACGTTGAGCCGAAAGATCTTGCAGCTACTCCAGTGTTTCACTTTCCTTCGTGGCTTATACCTTTATTATAAAATATATATATATATAATAATATATAATATATAATATATACTAATATCATATATATATATATATATAATTTTCGTCAGGTTTATGTGACAAACCATCCTTCCAGAACCAGCAAGAGAAAACATTGGAGATAAATCAGCAGCTGCTGTGATTCCTGTACTATATCCATATTGTATCCCGCAGATGCGTTTGGGAAATGTACAGGATAGCATTAGGTCTGACTTGTTTCCTGTATATCTGCTGTAGGTTCTTTACAATATATATATATATATATAATATATATATATATATATATATATATATGTGTGTGTGTGTGTGTGTGTGTGTGTGTGTTGTTGTAGTATGATGTGTATTAGTTGTATGTATGTAAACGCATGGCACACAAATGAATTTATGATCAACTTTAAATGTCACGTCTGCGTTTATGTCAGTTAAAAAATGTGGACTACATTCTACGTGTCTGAATATTCTTCCAAATTGTTGATAGAATATTTGTTTGTTTATTTTCCGGATATTTCCTTTGCCAGCAATTTGCGATAGTTTCTCTGTGTAATGTTTACTTCTCTTGAACGTGATTACGTTAACGTTTTTTATCACTTGTTTTTGTAAATGTCTCGGTAAAAGATTCCGTCTCAAACTGACGAGTGACATTTGTGCATTGCCATTGAATTCATTTCCTTATTCAAGTTACTTTGAATCGTACGTATGTCGACCAGATACGTTTATATCTAGATCAAGGCGTAAGTCTGTGAAAGCGAGTCTTGTCTCGTAAAAGTCTGTCAGGAATACACGAGTCTGGATGTAGTTTTATGTCAACTTACTCCTTTGTATTGTGAAGATTTATTGCATTTCGTGAATTGAGTGTCAGCTATGATTGCCGTAAGTTAACCCGCTCAGATCGACGATCTCCGAAATAAACTAACTATTGTAGATTCACATCAGCCGTCCTTTACGACGCTCCTGATTGGCTGTTGATAAGCCAATCGCAGAGCTGGAAACGCTCCGTCTCTCGACAGAGTTCACATATGCAGGATGATGTATGTTCCACTTCTGAGGGATACGTCTTTCAAAAATATCCTTCAGGAGAAGTTAGAACATACATCATCCTGCCTATGTGAACTCCCTCGAGAGAGACTGAGAGTTTCCAGCCCCAATCAGGAGCGTCGTAACGGACTGGCCTAGACATTAGATGCACGGTTGATGTGAATTTACTGTAGTGCCATTTCTTCGTTGGCCGTGACAGAGAGTGTGGATGTATGGTTGATTTTACTAACAACTTCAATTCTCTGACACGTTTATAGTATCCGGAAGCAATGTTTACACATCTTGGTGTTGTGTGGTTGTTTTCATTCTGTTTCTTTCAGATTTATTAAAGCAAGCAAGAATGCATGTTTTTTTATTTCGTGCTAATCACATGTTTATTTGTTACTTGTTTTACTCGTGAGTGGAATTCGCTGGTTTGTTAGTAGCACGTTCCATTGTGTCATTAGAGGCTTTCCATTTATTTTTTCAGAGCGAGTTCTCTCTTTTTGCACAGTTTCACTTGCTGAGTGATTTTATAGTTGACTGAAACCTCTTTCCAACCTAGATGAAAAGTTCATTTCTCCTTGCTGAGATGAAGAATATGAATATATTGGATTAGATTTTAAGTGGCCAGTACGACGGCTTCATTTATTTCTTTCAGCTGACCAACGGCCTCTCCTTCGCGCCCGACTCTTCGTAACGACTCACTGGGTTTACAAATTGCGTGATGAAGTTATAGTGTTTTTAGGGGATTTCTTACCTGTTACGGCTGCCATGCGCAGTGAATCTTAAAAATCCTCCTTGTATTTCATAGACATTTTAAAATCTTCGTTATATAAATAGAGAAAAAATATGCTATAATTGATAATCGATGCTGCTAGTTTGAAATTCGTTAAATTTTCATCAAAATCCCGAATAATTTCATTGTCAAAACCGAAGGGAAGGATGTCGAAGGACGGCGAAGGCTAGCTTTTGTCACTTGGTATTGAGTTGCCAATTAGTGTTTAAATAACTAATCCGCGTCACTGCCTGACGTAGGATCAACGAGCAATTGGCATAGTTGCTGTGTCAATCACTTCTGAGAGACTAAGGCTGTTTTGTTGGTGGCCCAAGAATACAGTAACATCTTTTTACACTCTGACTGCCACTTGATTTTGAATTTTGTAACCAACACTGTAGCCGTGTTGCTCATGTTTCTAATTATTGTGCCAGGTTGGGAATGTTCCACTTTCACTGTAGATTATATGGTGTTGGAAATATTGTGTGTAATGCCACTTAGAGTATCTTCTCTCATTTCATGTTGTGAGTCATTTTGCATTTCACGAGAGATTCATTCAATCCCTTGGAAAGTTTCCGAAAGGTTTTACTATAGTCTACCGTTTTATTGTAGCTAATCCCTTTTCGTAATGGTTGGAATGATTTGATTTGCTAACTGTCAGCTTGCTCACATTAGACTTCTTTATTATTAGCATTCACTCTCTATCATAGATGATTATTTAACTATTACAATGTTCATCTTGGTGTCACATAACTTGCAGTCCACCTTTCGGAGACAATCTTGTGAAATCTTAAGAGTCAAGAGTTGAAATAGCAGTCAAGTGGCAGTCGAAATATTGAATTTTTTTTTTTTTAATCTTTATTTTTCTCATTTGTTTCTTTCTTTGTTTTTTATCCCTCGTCCACTTATCGCCATACACTAACAATCCTTTTGGCATCACCAGTTTGCCCCCCGGTTCTCCGTCGACGAAGCGGTACACTTTCTCAAGTACCGTTCTCAGCGTCATGGCCAACAGGTAATACTAAGATTGTCAGATTCTTAAAGAACACCTGTAGTAGTTATCTCCCTTCCCCCCTCCACATCCCTCTCACTAAAATGGAGCAATGTATCATAGTCAAAGAACACATGTACACAACCAACTGATGTTTGTTGCTAAAAATCAAATGTGTAAAGAACGCTGCTGCTTTCCTGTCCAGTAAATTTGGTTTGCTAAATCAAGTAAGTCATAACAGTCACGCCCCTTCCAACCACTCTCTAGTTTGCTTGTTGAGAAAGAAGTAACACTTAGTCCACACACACCACACACAGTATGTACAGAAGCACAAATGACTGGCGTTCGTGTGCTTTGGCCCTTCAAGAACGTGTTGTAGCTGTAGTGGATCCAGCATCCTTCTCACGTCACGAAGAGTTTTTGTCATTGTTATTACTAAGGCCAAAGCACAACCTTTTTTTTTATCACTTCAGATATCTGTTAGTTGACATGCATTTGTTTATCGAGACACAGGAATTACTCCTGCTGCTTCTCTAGTGTTCAAGATTCGTGTTGGAGTAGAGGGTGAACCAGACAGCTTCTAGTGGAAAATGCGTCTGTAATTCAGGGTTTATGGTAGAGAGTAGATGGTGACCCCAAATTTATCTTAGGGTCACATGTACAAATAGTATTTTGAAATGGCTGTACCTTATTTTAGCACTTCTTGCAGATTACCTCAGCTCACACACTTTTCCCTGGTAGAGGGTGTATATATATTATATATATATATATAAAACTTCGTCATTGTAGATCATGCTTACAACTCACTCCATCCATGTACAGTACCTGTATGTTCAGGACATTCTGTTCATTTTCAGTGTGAATGAAAATAACAACTGGATGACTGGTGGACTTCTTCTGTTCTTTCTCTTTCAGGTGTCTCTGTCTTATTTGACGATCACTATGAACACTATCGTGAAATATGGATAATATATACTCTTCCTGAAATGTCATAACATATAAAATATACCTTTTCTAAACTATTATAGTCAGTAGTCAGTTACTTTAAACATCCTAGATAAAGTAAGGTATGTAGATTTATTCTATTATTAAACATTTGTAGAATAACTGAAATTTTAATTGAATAACTTCGGCCTTATTCAAATACATCTGCATGTTTTCTGCATGGTTTATTGATACATATGCTATATATATTTACACTGATTTATGTCATGCCCACACAGACATTTCTCAAATCAAAGAAATGTGGCTCATCTATTACGGAGCTGTTTACCTCGATGATATTATTTTTAAACAGAGTTTTTAATCCATTTATGTTGCATGGTTAAGTACATCATATGTCATTGGATTTTAATAATATATTGTTTATTTTCAGTATGGACTGATAAATGTATTACACTATTTCATGGTAATGACGACATGGTCATGCCACAATGGTATTGAAGTGATTTTATTTGTATAACCACTTGGATTTGCAGCCTCTGATGCAAAGGATGTAGTAGGTTGCCTATCTCACACCAGCCACATTGGTGGCGTGCGTATTGTGTCCCCATTAACTTACACACCCTCCGTTCACCTCTAGATAACCTCTAGATATTTATATCTAGATATAAATAAAGTCATTTGTATCATTTCCAAACAAACACTTTGATCTCAATCGAGGAAAATGTTTCGGCTTTGATTTAACCGAGTCCAAACCAAATATATTGTAGTGTCAGATCATGATTGCTAGAATAATATTGATTCCCTGAGCCCCGGTTACTGTTGGCTAGGGTGAGTCAAGTTATGCCTTGGTGGATTTAATCCTATTATATATTCTTAGAGATCCCGAAGGTTGAAGTTCGTGAGAGTCTGATACTGTAGTTCTGTAGCATACGTAGGGCTTAAGGAACTGGCATTTTTAATGCTGTGTAAGATTCAGCTGTGTTAAGCCTGTTTCATTTGGTATTGTAATTTTCGTTGAATTTCTTCATCAAGAAATCCTCTTGGTGCCAATTCTGTATATCAGTGTGTATTGCATAGTTAAGTTTTTTTTTATATATATTTCTATATTTCAGATTTTTTTAACGAATGCATTGTTCATGAAGAACGAGTATAGATTCGTTCTTCATGAATAATCAACATGTTTTTTCTAAATAGTTATTTTTATCAGCTCCCAGTCATCTGTATGTGCTTGCACATATATAGGATGATATTTCGAGAAAAGGACTCTCTCTCTCTCTCTCTCTCTCTCTCTCTCTCTCTCTCTCTCTCTCTCTCTCTCTCTCTCTCTCTCTCCAGAGCTAATGAAAGGCACACGATGACTTTACCAGTTACCTGTGTTTATGTATCAGTAATAATAATCAGCTGAATATGTGGCCTCTTGGTTAGATCTTCTTATGGGACATTTTTGCACCTTCATTTGCATGATGCAGCGAGATTTGCAATCGTAAATTGGAGGGAGGACGGCCCTGAGATTTGCCAATCGTAAATCAGGAGGGACGCTGAGATTTTAGGCAATCGTGAAATTGGAGGGAGGAGGCTCGGATATTTGTAATGTTGAGATGGTCGGGAACCTCTTGAAGATTTGTCATAGGTTTAGAGTTGTAGGGACCGCTGATGAATTTGGTCATGTTAATATTGTAGGGCACTCTGAGATTTTGTTTCATGTTAGATTGTCTAGGGACGATCTGAGATTTTGTCATGTTAGACTTTGTAGGGACGCTGAGATTTGTTTGTCATGTTAGATTGGTAGGGGACGCTGAGATTTGTCCATGTTTAGATTTTGTAGGGCGGACGCTGTAGATTTGTCCCATGTTAGCTGTGTAGGGGACGCTGAGATTTGTCATGTTAGATTGTAGGGACGGACGCTGGGAGATTTTGTCCATGTTAGATTGTAGGGAACTGCTGAGATTTGTTCATGTTAAGATTTGTAGGGGGGGGACGGGCTGAAGCGTTTGTCATGTTTAGATTGGTAGGGACCGCTTGGAGATTTTGTAAATGTTAGCTTGTGAGGGACGGCTGAGATTTTGTGAATGTTAGATTGTTAGGGACGCTAGAAATTTTGCTAATGTTAGATTGTAGGGACGCTGAAATTTGTAATGTTAGATTGTAGGGACGCTGAGATTTGAGTCAATGTTTACAATCGGAGGGATGCTGATATTTTGTCCATGTTAGATTGGAGGGAATATCCCCTGAGATTTGTTTTAGTTGTAAATTGGTGAGGACGCTGAGATTTGTAATTTTAAAATTGAAGGGACGCTGTGTAATTGAAATGTGAATAGTAATCCCCGTAGACTTAGGAGCGAGGTCTTTTTACATTCTATTTTTGTGAGGGATGTTTGGCGCGTTGGGTGTTTTCGTCCAGTTGTTTTTCCGTCGCTTTGATTTATTCCCGTCGCCATTTAACAAATAAAATCAATAATCTGAACAAAGGGACACTTTTGGATCAGCTTTTGCCGCTAACACCACGAATCACGTCCGCTTGTGAAAGGTATTAATTCCCTTTTTGTAACAAGAATTAGCGGTCGATTGGTCCGAAATCCTAACTAGTACTTCCTGTTGAAGGGCGCGCTTTTTTTCAGTAAACAGCTTAACCTTTTATGATATGACACGATCTGTTTGTTCGCTGATCCTTATCGAATGAATTTAAACTCAATCATTTATTATTCAAATCATGAAACTCGTTATAGGTTACGGGCTGTTGTTGTTCGTACAGCCCTATTGATATCGATAGCATACGTTATGGTGAAGCTTTCGTAGACAACAATAGAATGAGTGGTTTTGTATTAGGGAACGATTCGTTGGTGAGATTGGATTTTGAAAGCTGGCCTCTACTTATACACGATAGTGCAACGTCACCGTGATAAAACCACAGCCAAAGTGAACGTCACTTGGGAAGTAAAAAAGAGGGTTATAACCTTGTAGTACCTGATCTGTTAAAAAAGAAATCCACAATTATATATAAAAGTATATTACTTTTTAGAGAAACAGACTTTCGCCTCATCAATGTAGACGTCTATACTGATGAGGAACACCGTTCAGGTGTTCGAAAGTCTTTCATTACATAGTAATTAACTTTTAAAATATAATTGTGGATTTTTTTTTATAACAGATTGTTCTTCAAGAGACTGTGAATTTCTTAACATTCCCAACTCCAGTTAGATTATGCCGCTGAGGTCTACCGGTGATGCATCAGTTAAATTCTAGTAGGCTCATCGGTCTTTGTTATTTTGATGAGTATTTGTATATTTATAAAAAACAAAATAGCATGGTTTGAGAAATCGCCTTGAAAGAGCACTTCCAGAAAATGCCTGATACCTATTCCATTAGAAATCTTTAAGTATCAAGGCACGTGAGAGATGGGGTTACTTGTACCCATTATTATGGTGTGAAGGAAGCCCAAAGGAACTCCAGCTAATCCAGGATGGAACAGAAAATGATCAAGCACTGTATCTAGTTGTGGTAGAGGCGATTTATAGGTGAGGGTGGTTTGCTTATCCGAAAGTATAAATAAATAAGAAGGGAAATACGGAAGTGTCATTTGGAATGGAATGTCACTTTGCCACTATGAGGAAGACGAAGTGAGACGTGGGCATAATCTTATCCTGAACTTCTCTTGTGGATATTCTAACTGTTACTGAACACTGTATAGATCTGGCTATGAAGTTGAGTTTTATAGCACAAGTTTCAAAGCTAAATCATTTAACGCTCAACTTATTTTGTGATTTATTGAATATGTTTCAACTTGAGTAGTAAAGCACGAGGTTTAGAGCAAAATCAATTACAATACTTAATTATTTTTATGATATATTGGATATATGTTTTGCGCTCAAACTTTGTATAGAAACTCGTTAACAACGAGCCAGAATGAAGGCAAAAAGCCAAGCAGTTGTCTAAATGTAATCAGCGTTGAAAATGATGAAAGGTAAAAAACCAAGCTGTTGTCTAATGTATTCAGCGTTCAAAATGATCGAATTAAAAAAACCAAGTGGTTGTCTAAAGTAATCAGCATTGGAAATGATCAAAGGCAAAAACCAAGCGGTTGTCTAATTTATTAACTGTTAGAAATGAGAGAAAGCAAAAAACCCAGCGGTTGTCTAATGTAATCAACATTAAAAATGATGAAAGGCAAAAAACCAAGCGTTTGTCCAATACATTAACTGTTGGAAATAAGCAAAGCAAAAAACCAAGCGGTTGTCTAATGTATTAACTGTTGGAAATGAGCAAAAGCAAAAAACCAAGCGGTTGTCTAATTTTATTGGCGTTGGAAATGACCGAAGGCAAAAAACCAATTGGTTGGCTAATGTGATCAGCGTTGGAAATGAGTGAAAGAAAAAACTAATCGGTTGTCTAATGTCATCAGCATTGGAAATGACCGAAGGCAAAAAAACTAATCGGTTGTCTAATGTATTCAGTGTTGGAAATGAGTGAAAGAAAAAACCAAGCAGTTGTCTAATGTCATCAGCATTGGAAATGACCGAAGGCAAAAAAACTAAGCAGTTGTCTAATGTATTCAGTGTTGGAAATGAGTGAAAGAAAAAACTAATCGGTTGTCTAATGTATTCAGTGTTGGAAATGAGTGAAAGAAAAAACCAAGCAGTTGTCTAATGTCATCAGCATTGGAAATGACCGAAGGCAAAAAACCAAGCAGTTGTCTAAATGAGGTCAACACTCGAACAAACGTCAATCTGCACAAAACAGAAATAGGATGAAAAACGCGATTGAAGTTTTGCAATGTTTACATTATCATATTTACGTTAATATTATGCTATGACATCATTCTTTTTTTTTTCAAAATGAAGCTAAAAGCATTCTCTTTACAAATATGTGTGTAAATATTATCTGTGTATCCAAACTGTACCTCAAACAACACTATAACTGCAAAAACCGAAGTTTGTCAACCTTGGAATGACGATATAAGTGATAATTGTGAATGGTATGATGTCATTTTTTTTCTTCAACATTATATTAACCTAGATCTTAGAAACTTGAATAATTAAAAACTAGTAGAATTATATAATGATAGGAAGAAGAAATAAAAAAAAGAAAACTAGAAAACTTTATTGTATAAGAATGGTGTTCTGTAAAATTATTTAGTTATGTAGCTCTCCTTATGACGCGTCTTTGGTCATCATTCATAGTAGGCCTACGTGGTGCAATCACATAACTGCATACCTAAAAAATGTATTAAAGCATACTGTACTCCTAAAAGCATGGTAGGATGCAAGATTTACTAGCACCATTTTTTTAATACTCTTAATTATGCATAATAAAAAGAGTATGACTAACTTTTTTCCCCCATTTAACACATCTGACTATCCAATAATGGGTACAGTAATGATAGGCTAATATATTTTTAAAATCCAGTAAGGTATACTGATTGGAAGGTATTTCCACTAGGTTTTTTTACCATAAACAGACCGAGGAGTAGTTACGTGTGCACTCGCATTATTCTTTTCACACTGAGCACTACATTCTACTGCGTTGTTTTCCATTTAATTCGATTCCTTATGTTTTCTACGTATAGTTGATGATCACAATAACTGTTATTTTTGTCAGAAACAATGATTAATGACAACCAAACTAAGTGCTCTTTAAATATGACGTCATACCAAATCAAAGAACCTCATTGTTGGACGCATGCAGATAACGTTTTGTTCGACAGAACATTCTCCGGGCTCCTTTTCTCTCAAATAACCGCTTACCTGCAATTTTGCAGATATACTGTTGTTCGATTCATTTTCATCCCAGGCTCTTTCACTCGAATAACAACTCACAAATATTGCGCATTCAACATTCTAGTTACTCTCACTCTCCTTAGATTATGAACGCGAAAAAATGTATTTTTTTTTACAATTTCTAAACACTAGTATATAGAAGAAGAGTTACTGCATTCGAAAATATGTATAACTCAAAATCCGAAAATTTGCAGATAGACGGTTGTTTGAGTGGCGGCCTCAAATGTAATAAGCATTGAAAATGACCGAAGGTAAAAAACCAAGCGGTTGTCTAATGTAATCGGCATAGGAAATGACCGAAGGCAAAAACCCAAGCGGTTGTCTAAATGTAATCAGCGTTGAAAATGACTGAAGGTAAAAAACCAAGCAGTTGTCTAATGTAATTCGCATTGGAAATGATCGAAGGCAAAAAACCAAGCAGTTGTCTAAATGTAATCAGTGTTGAAAATGACCGAAGGCAAAAAACCCAAGCAGTTCTCTGATGCAATCAGCATTAAAAATGATGGAAGGCAAAAAACCAAGCGGTTGTCTAATGTATTCGGTGTTGGAAATGAGCAAAAGCAAAAAACCAATCGGTTGTCTAATGTAATCCGCATTGGAAATGACTGAAGGCAAAAAACCAAGCAGTTCTCTAAATGTAATCAGCATTAAAAATGATGGAAGGCAAAAAGCCAAGCGGTTGTCCAATGTATTGGTGTTGGAAATGAGCAAAACAAAAAACCAAGCAGTTGTCTAAATGTAATCAGCATTGAAAATGAGCAAAACAAAAAACCAAGCAGTTGTTTAAATGTAATCGGCGTTGAAAATGACCGAAGGCAAAAAACCAAGAGGTTGTCTAATGTATCATGGAAGAAGTGAAAGATCAATACCAACAGTTGTCTAATATCAGTGTTGGATGAGTGAAACATAAAAACCAAGCATTGTCTAATGTAATTCGTGTTGGAAATGATGAAAGCATAAAACCAAGCATTGTCTAATTGTCTAATGTATTTCAAGTGTTTGGAAATTGAGGTGAAAGCAAAAAAATAAAAACCCTCAGCAGTTGTCTAATGTATTCAGTGTTGGAAATGAGTGAAAGCATAAAAACCAAGCAGTTGTCTAATGTATTCAGTGTGTTGGAAATGAGTGAAAGCATAAAAACCAAGCAGTTGTCTAATGTATCAGTTTTTGTTAAATGACGTGTTTGGGAAAGCATAAAAACCAAAAAGCAGTTGTCTAATGTATTCAAAAGTGTTGAAAAAATGAGTGAAAGCATAAAACCCAAGCAGGGTTTTTTTTTTTTGTCTAATGTATTCTGTGTTGGAAATGAGTGAAAGCATAAAAACCAAGCAGTTGTCTAATGTATTCTGTGTTGGAAATGAGTGAAAGCATAAAAACCAAGCAGTTGTCTAATGTAATCAGCGTTGGAAATGACCAAAGGTAAAAAACCAAGCGATTGTCTAAATGTAATCAGCGATGAAAATGAAAGAAAACCAAGTGGTTGTTTAATGTAATTAGCGTTGCAAATGATCGAAGGCAAAAAAACCGAGCCGTTGTCTATGTAATCAGTGTTGCAAATGATCGAAGGCAAAAAAACAAGTGGTTGTCTAATTTAATCAGTGTTGCAAATGATCGAAGGCAAAAAACCGAGCCGTTGTCTAATGTAATCAGTGTTGCAAATGATCGAAGGCAAAAAAACCAAGCGTTTGTCAAATGTAATCGGCGTTGCGAATGATCGAAGGCAAAAAATCCGAGCGTTTGTCTAATGTAATCGGCATTGCAAATGATCGAAGGCAAAAAATCCGAGCGTTTGTCTAATGTAATCGGCATTGCAAATGATCGAAGGCAAAAAATCCAAGCGTTTGTCTAATTTAATCGGAGTTGCAAATGATCAAAGGGAAAAAACCAAGTGTTTGTCTAATGTAATCGGCGGTGCAAATGATCGAAGGCTAACTCCATTAATCCGAGATTCAAAGAGACAAACAGATCCAGCCACCCGACTGAGGGAGAGAAGGAAACGGGTCAAGCCAATGGAAATGGAAAGAGAATAATATCGGACGCGGAAGAAGAACTGAAACGATGAGGGTCAGATCACATATATATTTTTGCGAGAAGCGAAAGCTTTTATTTTTGCTCTCGAAACTGGCGGCTGTTATTTCATGGAGAGCTTGATGAAACTCCCTGCGAAGGATGTATTAGATGTATTTTTCAGGTTACACTGAGCTTGTCTCGCCTTGTTTTGGGGGTATCTTTGCTCCATGATTCGCTATGTCAGAATTCACTTGACTAGAAAACATATGTATACAGAAATTATGTGTGAATTCGTAAAGTAACTATGTCTACAGGCATAACCAGCCTCGTTTCACGGACAGAATCAGCTCCGTTTCAGGGAATCCCTTCTCACCCCCACCCTTGCGGAGGGGGGAGGTAGGATGAAACCCCCTTATAAACCATCTAAGGTGTCCCCACCACAACCTGCCAAGTTTCATGGCCATCGGACCAGCCGTTTGGCCGTGATTGAATGATAGATGGACAGACAGACATTAAGCCCATTATAGAAAGATATGAGGTTTACAACAGAGAAGTGATAGACTTAGGATTCTCTCTCTCTCTCTCTCTCTCTCTCTCTCTCTCTCTCTCCTCTCTCTCTCTCTCTACACATCTTGGCTATATTCGACTTCAGTTACTATACTTCCCATGAATGGGAATGCTGTAGTATTGTTTATTGTTGAATAACGAAAGCGTCATTGCATATGGAATGCTGTAGTATTGTTTATTGTTGAATAACGAAAGCGTCATTGCATATGGAATGCTGTAGTATTGTTTATTTTTGAATAACGAAAGCGTCATTGCATATGCAATGCTGTAGAATTGTTGAATGACGAAATAGCTAATACCTCCGTATGATTTTATGAATCCACTCCAAGAAGAGAACGTAAGGCAGATACCTGAATCGAAAGAATCACTTGGACGCCGCCTTCCCGGAAATAGACTTCGTCGAAGGTGACAAAAGGGACATTCATCTTCAGCTCTCCCCCTACTTTCCCCGCTAACAGAGAGAGAGAGAGAGAGAGAGAGAGAGAGAGAGAGAGAGAGAGAGAGAGAGAGAGAGAGAGAGAAACTGTGATGCCATCATCCTTCAGGGTTTTTCATATACGTGTATTTTTCTCAGATATCCGTTTATAAAAGTTCCATAATTTTTTTTTCTTTTTGTATGGTCCTCTCTCCCTCTCTCTCGAGAATCTGCTTTTTTTACTATTCAGGACGGATGTATAGCCTTCAAGTGAAAAAAAATAAAAAGAAAAGTTTCTCCTCGCTTCTTTTCATGTTCTTCTTCTTCTCTGAGGCTTTTTCCTTCGCTCGTTTTTGGAAGTTTCTGGCAGCTGCGGGATACCTATTCATCTGTACAGGTTGGAAATCTTGTAACGTCTCCCATCTTTTGGGACATTTCTCTATCATCATCATCATCATAATGTATGGGATATCAAAGCTGCTCTATCAGGGACGTATATCCGCTTGGATGATTGTGTTCACTACTCTTGACTTTTATGTTATCTTCTCTATTCTTACGTAAGTTATCTGTGCTTTTTGCTTAGGTGTAATTAGTGTTGTGTTCGTTTGTGTGTGTGTGTGTGTTTGTACGCTTTATATGAAAGTTTAGGCATTCTGTTATGATGGAGCTACGGTGAATTTTGAATACAATAGCTCATTAATTCTTCCAAATTCTCTCTCTCTCTCTCTCTCTCTCTCTCTCTCTCTCTCTCTCTCTCTCTCTCTCTCTCTCTCTCTCTGTGGTGTTCGTGTGTATGTGTTTGTAGGCACTATATGAAAGTTTAGGCATTCTGTTATGGTGGAGCTACGGTGAATTTTGAATACAATAGCTCAATAATTCTCTCTCTCTCTCTCTCTCTCTCTCTCTCTGTGTGTGTGTGTGTGTGTGTGTGTGTGTGGTGTTCGTGTGTATATGAAAGTTTTGGCATTCTGTTATTATGGAGCTACGGTGAATTTTGAATACAATAGCTCAATAATTTCTCTCTCTCTCTCTCTCTCCTCTCTCTCTCTCTGTTTGTGTGTGTGCGCAACTAGTGTTCCTTTATTCCTCGGATTTCTCGAAAAACTCAAAGATTAATGGTATCTTTTATAAACTCCTTTGTTTTGTCTTTGCAAGAAAAGCGAATATTATTTTTCACCGAAGTTCCAGATTTATGTCCGATCATTCGTTTGGCCAAACTAGTTGTGTGGAGTATTAAAAGAATGCTTTTTCTGCCTTCTTTTTTTAATTCTTTAACATCAACAAGTGGAAATAAAATTTATATTTCGGTTATTCAAACAAGCACTTGACCAATCCTTACTAAAAACATATTAATTTTCTGCTTCTTATAAGTGATCGCTAGTGTTTTTTTTACAACTATTATGTCATTGATGTTTACCCGTTAGCATTCTTTTCCAAATGATAAGACAGAAATTATGTATGATAAATTCGTAAAGTAACTAAGTCTACCGGCATAACCAGCCCCTTTCACGCCAGAACCAGCTCCATTTCAGGGAATCCCTTCTCACCCCCAACCTCTTCGGAGCGGGGGGGGGGGGGGAGGTAGGATAAAACCCCATTATAAACCATCTTAGGGGTTCCCACTATAACCCTGCCAAGCTTCATGTCCATCGGACCAGCCGTTTGGCCGTGATTGAATGACAGACGGATGGACAGAAATAACGCCCATTATAGTATAGTAATATAGTAAGATGTTATACTGGTTTCGGGACTGTCAGGGGTTAAATTCTGGCGTCCGCAGCAGTTATTCTACTATTTCATTATATAATGTCTTTCATGACAGAAAACCTTGAAAGGGTTAGCACTGACAAGTGTGCCTTGATCGACGTGTAGTTGGTGCTAACTGATCACTTGCAGCGTTCCCATGACCCAAGCTTCCTCGCTTTCCTCTTTCTAATTGTTATCCGCACCCTTCAATTCTCTTCTTAGCCGTCTAGTAGGTTCTCTAACTCCGCTCCTCGTTTGGTAACTAATCCTCCTAGGAAGCCCTCTGAGAATCTATAGAAGAGAGAAAAGGCAATTAGCTCTGAGAGTCTATAGAAGAGAGAAAAGGCAATTAGCTCTGAGAGTCTATAGAAGAGAGAAAAGGCAATTAGCTCCTAATTAATGGATCTAATTTCATCGCCGTCATTGCAACGTCGCCAGACAGTTTTCCGTTGTGTATATTGTCTGAAAATGGTAAACAATTAGGATTGTAACATTCATCCCATCTCTTAGATATCGAATGCTCTCCAGAACAAATTTTCCCACTATTTGGAGTCTGAAAGCAATACATTAGAAAACATAAATGCAAGAACATTTGCTGAAAATGTCAGTTGTCATATAGACTACAGAAGTGACTATTTGAGCGTTTATGAGGAAGAATTACCACTGGCGGCACATCTAAGAGTTAAAGTTTTATCGTTACAAATGCGATTTTGGATGCTTTTAACGTTGCTTTTACTGGATAAGGGGATGTTATTGCACCATTGCAGATCAAGCCTGTATGTTAGAAGCGTTGCATGAAATCCGTCATCATATTGAAGAGAAATCATTATTGTGTTGCTGGCAGATTATTCGAAGACAAAAAGACCCCAGGAGTGGCAAAATGAAGTTTTTTTTTCTTAATAATATGAAGTCGGAATGAAAAGTGAAAGGTAATGACATATGACTACTCATAGTAGTAATGTTCATTTCAGTCATTTGGAAACTGCTAAGGAATAGCAACCACAACATATTATTATGAGTATAAAATATGCCACTGTGCTGCGCAACATTCTTGCTCACAATGTGATACTTCCTAATACTTGTTTAATTTTTACTGTATTTCATTTTTACTTATATACCAGACATGTTCATCGTGTTTGTCGTTTCTTTCATGCTTTTACACCTATGTAAACTTAGGCTTCTAAACATATTTCAGATTTGCTTTTCAGGAGACTTTCGCTAATTCAATTTCAGATATAGTGAGAAAATGTTTATAAAGACTGCTATAGTTTTGCTTTCGTTTTTTTTTCTGTAAAAGAAAACTATTAACATAGCTATTTGTCTGTCCGTCCACACTTTTTACTGCCCGCCCTCAGATCTTACAAACTACTGAGGCTAGAGGGCTGCAAATTGGTATGTTGATCATCCACCCTCCAATCATCAGACATACCAAATTGCAGCCCTCTACCCACAGCAGCTTTTATTTTACTTAAGGGTTAAATTAGACATGATTGTGCGTCTGGCAACTATAGAGGACAGGCCACCTCTGGGCCGTGGTTAAAGTTATGCGGAGACCACCGAAAGATATATCTATTTTGAGTGGCCTTGATTGCACGCTGCACAGAAAACTGTATAACTTCCTCGCATTTTTTGTTCTAATTTTTTATGGTGGCTATATTGTATACTCCTCCTGGTCTTGCGAAGCGAGAGAGACATTACCGGGCAGGTGCTACCTTCCCGGTCACCAAAATCAGGGTCTACATGACCAAAACAAAGGCGTTTCGCGCCATTAAACCGCAGCTATAGTAGATTCACATCAACCGTGCATTTGATGTCTAGGCCAGTCCTTTATGACGCTCCTGATTGGCTGTTGATAAGCCAATCACAGGGCTGGAAACTCTCAGTTTTTCTCGAGAGTTCACATAGGCAGGATGTGTGTTCCACCTCTCCTGAGAGGTAATTTTGAAAGACGCATCCCTGAAGAGAGGTGGAACATAGATCCTACCCATGTGAACTCTCGAGAGAGACTGGGAGTTTCCAGCCATGTGACTGGCTTATCAACAGCCAATCAGGAGCGTCGTAAGGGACTGGCCTAGACATCAGACGCTCTCAGTCGTCTGCCAACTTTCTTTTTTGTCTGTTATCCATTGAAAGTAGTCAAGTAGATCAAGGATTAGAAAATGCCAGCAACAGAATTCTGTCAAAATGCTTCAAGATTTTTCGAAAATATCACTGGCGCAAAGAAAAGTTTATATTTATATCATATCTCCATTCTTAGTTTTGAATAAATCAGTCTCTCTCTCTCCTCCTCCTCTCTCCCAAGAATGTTTTTTTGACGACTGATCGATTGGAAGCTGATAATCCTCTCTCTCTCTCTCTCTCTCTCTCTCTCTCTCTGCAAACATGTTTTTGTCAGCTTATCGATTGCACACTCCCCTGTTTTTTATTCGAATCACACAGCAAAGTCGGTTTATTCGCTTTGCTCTTTAGTGTTTGAGGACTTGGAGGAGAATTGTACTACACGTTTTCTATATTGAAGGAGAATTGTACTACACGTTTTCTATATACTGCACCTGACAGTATACTATACTTCATTTTTATGTGCTCAGAATAGCACGTTTTTTAGTTGTGAGCGGTAATGTGATTTGCCCCCACTGAATTCATTTTAAATTAGAGTAGGACAAGTAGGCTCACGTTCCTGTTCAATCAGATTGTACTGAAACTGTTAGAACATTGCTAATTAAGACAAGAGTATTGAGTAACACGAGGTCCTAACTGAGGGAAGGAAAGACATGAAATGAAGAAGACCTAAATAGACTTAATAGAAAGGGGGCATACCCACTTGCTGTTTTTGTGGCCAGATATAGGCCTTGGTTCTGTAAGCTCCCAGGAGGACTGGCCTTTCCTCTGTGAAACTGAAGAGTTAGGGTTAGACATCCACATCCCTCCTTGTACTGATATATATATATATATATATATATATATATATATATATATATATATATATATATATATATATATATATATAATATACATATACATATCATACATATACATACACGTAGATAGCCACAGGAAGGTGAAAAATTAGACCAGGTACCTTTCATGTGGCTATCTACGTACATATTTGTCACGTGCTGTTCGTTGAATTATTGCATATATATATATATATATATAATATATATATATATATATTATATATATATATATATATATATATATATATATATATATATATATATATATATATATATATATTTAACCATTGAATCTGTCTTTTCGATCATGTCAATAAAAGGTGGTGTTATCATTCGTTTGAGTTACGACTTGCAGGATATCAAAACTCCACAACTAATTATTTCCTAGTGATGTACGAGCCGTAACTCGAATCACTTTTATGCAGTAGCTTTTCCACCTTCCTCGTAGCCTTTCGTGTCTAAGGCTTGTTTCCTTGTTTCTTTCATCGTCATTTTATTCCAGTGGAAGTCCACTCTAAGCGCGAAATCCTAAGCTTCGAACTTTTCCTTCCCCAGCAGAGAAAGCGTCAGGTATTTCCAAGTTGTTGGTACTTAGCAACTCATATGATTTTGTCTGTGCATCTGTTTTGAGTGGTAAGTATTTGTGGGAGAATGTTTGAAGCGTTTAAGGACTTGCGCGTCGGTGCTGTCGAATTTTCTATACAGCATACGTACGTATATGACTGAATCACGAAAGTTTGGGACGTGATAAATGCATAAATAAAGTTATAAGCCACGAAGGAAAGGGAGACACTTTCGACTCGACGTCCTTTACTTAGCCGACTGACTGACTTACATGAGAAACTGAGAGAAGAAAGAAGGGTCGAATAAGTGACAGATAGGGGTTATAAGGAGGTTAGTAACTAGAATCCAACACATACGTACGTGATGTTTTGTTCAGAGTTAAGCCCTAGGGAGTGTGCAATGGAGAAGATGAGGGATGAATTTGAGGTCAGTAGATTCTTTTTATTGCTGTGATGATATAATCACAATAATCCATATTGATCCAATGCACATTACAGATGAATAAAAAAGATCCTCTTCCAAATCATTGATTAGACCAATGCAAATGGCGATATATTATGTGATTGTCTTAACTGAAAGACACTTACAGTGATTATTCATTATTCCGGGGGGGAGGGGGGCAGAGTGAGTTCTTTATATCTACCGTATTTAATTATGGAGGACCATCAAGTGTCTTATTCTCTCAAATTAAAATGTTTGTCCTGAACAAATGACTTCTTCCCCGTAGGGAAGCAGTGCCGTCAGTGCACCTGATTCGATGCAATGTAGGCATTACTCAAGGTTCTTTGCAGCGTCCCTTCGGCCCCCAGCTGCAACTACTTTCATTCCTTTTACTGTACCTCCGTTCGTATTCTCTTTCTTCGATCTTACTCTCCACCCTCTCCTAACAATTGTTTCGTAGTGCAACTGCTTTGAGGTCATCCTCCTGGAACACCTTTCAAACCGTTTACTGAATCACCTTAGTTGCCCCAGTGCTTGGCATAATGCCAAAAATGTATATAAATAGAAAAAAATCAAATGAATTCTTACGGTAATGAAAGCTGCCTTTATATACTCATTTAGCAAAAATGTTATCTTACAAAACTGGTTTCATAAGGTGGATTGTACGTCTTAAAAGGTGGATTATACGTAATTATGCCGTAAATTCAACTTACTGGATGAAGTAATGTATATTTCTCCTGACTGACTGATGGTTCAGGATAGAACCTATTACTGTCACTTGTAAATGAAGATGAATTCGAGGTTGCAACTTATTCAACGTCAAAATTGTTACCAAATCGGATTTTGAAGTCTCGTAACTAATTAAAATTGGAATGTAACGCGGAAGATTCTGCTGTTATTGACACATGCAAATCGTGTGGAAATATTTCTAAAGAAAAATCACGTTAATAGAACAGTTTAGTGATTAAAAAAAATTAAAGGTCTTTCATTTTTTTTCAGTAAATATTTTATATTAGACAATTCTGGTTCTATTTATTAGGGTTTTGTAGACGCCTCAGCGATGTGATTGGTATGGTGTTGGCGTGCCACCTCGCTGGCCGCGAGTTCGATTCTCGGGCATACCACTGAGGGGTTAGAGATGTGTATTTCTGGTGATAGAAGTTTACTCGACGAGGTTCGGAAGTCACGTAAAGCCGTTGGTCCCGTTGCTGAATGACCACTGGTTCCAAGCAATGTAAAAACCCCATACAAACAAACAAATAAACAAAAACAAACAATCAAAGAAACTAGAATGCCTATTCTAGTTTTTGTGAACAGAACAAAACCTGTTGCCTGCGTAGGGAGAACGGGAAGCACTAATTGGAAAAGAAAATGAAAAACTTTGGCATTTGCACTATAGTAGATTCACATCAACTGTGCATCTGATGTCTAGGCCGGTCCCTTACGACGCTCCTGATTAACTGTTGATAAGCCAATCACAGAGCTGGAAACTCTCAGTCTCTCGAGAGAATTCAGGATGTATGTTCCACCTCTCCTGGGGGTTACGTCTTTCAAAAGTATCTCTCAGGAGAGGGGAAACATATACATCCAGCCAATGTGAACACTCCAGAGACACCGAGAGTTTCCAGCTTTGTGATTGGCTTATCAACAGCCAATCAGGAGCATCGTAAGGGACTGGCCTAGACATCAGATGCACGGTTGATGTGAATCTACTATAGTATCTTCCATGACTACGCAACGATTTCATTATGAAACGCAAAATGTTGCAAGCTCAGTTCAGAAAACAGATTACTTCCTAATAAAAAAGACAGCGGTTTTTATGTGAAGTTCCCATCCTTAATAGAAGATCAAAAACATCCCGTATGCATCACGGAAACCCTCCCTGTAGAGCTTTAATTTTGGCGCCAGGAGCTCTGACAGAAAGAGCGTGGCCTCTTTATACGTTCGAATCCTTGGAAACCAGTCCAGGGGAAGTATGGAGTATTGATTTTGCGTAAGTTTTATATGGGCGATGGATGTATTCTCTGTCGGACATTGTTTGTTACTGATCTCCTCCTCCTCCTCCCCCCTCCCCCCCCCCCCCCCATCCCCCATCCCCCCATCCCCCCTCCCCTCTTTTCAGTTGGAAGTGTCACGGATATTGAGTGCGTGCACCTGTGATCGTATTATTTAAGCTCCAAACACGGGAGGAAGAGAGAGGGGGGGGGGCGCTAGTTCAGAAACCACGCACACAGTTTGCTACCTTTAATATTCTTTCAACCATTCCACTTGAATTGATACTGTGGATCTCATCGTAGACGTAATTTTGTTTACGGTTGATTTGCAATGTTAAGAATTGGTTTGTGATTATTGTTCTTTATGTCAGCTGGTAGATGACCATCGCCAGTTTAATTTTTCGTTTACCGTTTGAATCCCGTTGGGGGGTAGCGCCGTCAGTGGACCTCATGCGGTGCACTGTAGTTATGAATTAAGGTTCTTTGCAGAAGGCCCCTAGCTAGAACCCCTTTCGTTCCTTTTACTGTGCCTCCGTTCATATTCTCTTTCTTCCATCGTACTTTCCACCCTCTCCTAAAACACTTGATTCGTAGCGCAACTGCTTTGAGGTTATATAGTCCTGTTACACCTTTCAAACCTTTTACGTTAATTTTCCACTTTATCGCCGAATGGCCTCATAGGTACCAGTGCTTGGCTTTTGGCCTAAATTCTATATTCAACTTCTAAATCTTAAGATGTCAAGTACCGGATAAGCTTGGAAAAGGGTCAACTAGAACCTGTCTCCTCTTAATAGGCGCCATTGGAATACCAACAGAACACCAACCACGTCTTAAGTTTATTCTGTGGAGATGAGCAATCCTTGAATATCCTGGATCGACGAGTTTTCACCTTTACTGCCACCAAGCTTCAGAATTCTCCCCTTACTTCCGTTTCCCTGTGGTTAAAATAGAATTTGTTGAGTTGGGAATTGAATTTCGTATTCCAGAACTGTTAGGACCTGCGCGTTTCATTCTCCTTTTCCTTCGGGCTGGGACTGGGTGAGGAATTAGAGCGTTCGTCACGCAGTAGGCATAAGCAAAGCTAAAGGCCATTATGAATTCTCTTTTATTAAAGTGCATTCGCTTCCTGTGCTCTTTATTTATCGGTAAAACATCCCACTTCCGTTCGAAGTCTGTCCGGGTTCCTCTATTCTTTTTCGTTGGAGGTAATTAATCAGGACATTCCATTGCTCGCGTGTTTCTTTCTCTTGTTCTTTTTTTTTGTCTTTTCCCATAATCACATTCTAAAGGTGACCTTTCCTTCCTCTGATATGAATTTTGGATTCATAGCTCGAAAAGGAGCTATAGCTGCACTGTACTGTGTGTGTGACACCCTTTGCAGGCAGAGATTTGGGTCTCGTAGAGAAACAATATTGTGAATCATAAAGACATGACTCGAAGACCGATCATAGGTCATAGCTTTAGCCTTTGCCCTAAATTCTATATCTAACTCAATAGAGCTCCACCGCTCGATTAGACTTGAACTTCGAATTTCTAACGGTAGTGGGTTCCATTTTCTTTGCGTCATCTTCAACATTTTGATGTGTGATGGAAGTTTTACTGCATAATTCGGTAGTTCCGAAATTCTAAACTGCTTCGAAGCTATAGTAGATTCACATCAACCGTGCATCTGATGTCTAGGCCTGTCCATTACGACACTCCTGATCGGCTGTTGATAAGCCAATCACAGGGCTTCAAACTCTATCTCGAGAGAGTTCACATAGGCAGGATGCATGTTCCACTTCTCCTGAAGGATACGTCTTTCATAATTATCCCTCAGGAGAGGTGGAGCACACATCCTGCCTGTGGGAACTCTCTCGAGAGACCGGATGTTTCCAGCCCTGTGATTGGCTAATCAACAGCAAATCAGGAGCGTCGTAAGGGACTGGCCTAGACATCAGAGGCACGGTTGATGTGAATCTACCATAATACGTTATATTTTCTAAACACATTGGAGGTGTACCCACTCAGACCCAAAGACTCTATTCTATTGATGGCTTATTTCAATTATATATATATATATATATATATATATATATATATATATATAATATATATATATATATTTCTTAAGAGATAATTGTCTTTTATGTCTATAAGCAATGTAGTCTGATATTTCATGAACTTTAATATTTTAGTGAAAGTGAGATTTTCTGCTCATTTCAACAAGTTGTTTTTATCTCTTCATCATTTGTGATTATGTTGCAGTGATTCATTAAAGCAATATGCCAGTATTGCATAAGCAAAGGCCATCATATCTAATTGGGAAAACTTTTAATAAAAAAAGAAGGTCGGAGAGACATTAATAGCAGAGGAGTAATGTGTATAAGACGGATCCATTTGGCTTAGAGCCCTTTTTATTTTTTATTTCTCTCCCCTCATGTTACATATTATCGGTGATGCTTGCATCATTTAAAAGCAAGTGTCTCGCTGCCAAGGAACTGTGCCAAGCACATTTTGGTACATTTTAGGATTCATTATGTACCTTGAAAAAGTTTAATGGAAATGATTGTGTACATTACAACGAAATGAGAAGAAAACACATTAACGACAATAAAGGCTGATGGCGTTTGAAAAATATCTGATATGAACCCCTAATAACAGGTCATCTAATGCTGCCTTGACTTCTGGGTTTGTGATGGTATTGGAGCCTCTTACTTCAGATATTCTGTAGAATGAATGAAGTTCACTGTCTTGGTCTTAGCAGCTTGCAGGACCTATACTTTTATTTACCATTGCTGAAAGTGTAGGGAGATATCAAGTCAATATATCAAAAAACAAACTTCCTATGCCCTTCAACCAGTGTGTTTCTATTTATACGGAGCATCTTCTTCATCAATCTGGTGAGGTACTACGTCTCTATGGCCAGTCCGTAAGGTTTTCAGTTCATTTTTGTGTGAATTTATAGAGCATCTTCATGGCAATATTGTCGATGCTGGTGGTTATAATTTTAAGAAGACTCAGTGCCGCTTCAAAGCGATTTGCGCCCATAATTTAGTCTTTCTTACATTGGTTATTTAGCTGTAGAACATATACTATATCCTAGTTAATTCATCATTATTATTTTCTTTATTTTTCCCCATTTGTATATATATCAGGGTGGGTGATTTTTATTTTTTACAAAGATTAAAATTTTTTAAAAAATCAGTGATTCATTTGATTTATGAAATTGATTTAGTTTTTTGATTTATTAGATGTTTTTTCAATCTTTTTTTTTCCTCAAAATGTATTTTATGACAGAATTATTATTGATTTATATTTTTTTATAAATCAATAATAATTGATTTATTAATCTTCAAACCATATCTTTCTTTGTGTTTTCAAATTCAACAAATAAGATAATAATTATTTTTACTGAAAAATCAGTGATTTAATTATATATATATATATCTATATATATATATATTATATACTTATATATACATATATATATAGTATATATGTACACACACACACACACCACACACATATATATATATATATATATATATATAGTATATATAGATATATATATATATATATATATATATATATATATATATAGTATATATATATATATATATATGTATGTATGTATGTAGTATGTATATATATAGTATATTGTATACGGTATATATATATATATGTATATATATATATATATATATATATATATGTATTTCTATATATATATATTATATATGTATATATATTTATTTTATATATACATACTATATAATATATATATATATATTATATATATCTCTTATATATTAAATTTATTGCATTCTATTTTGCTAAAGTTAGCTCTGCAAGTCAATGGTGCTCTAGGTTTGTTTCATGAGAACCTGTGCTCACTTTTGAATACAAATAATTGTGGGGAATTATAGTTATAGTTTCCGATTCATGAAGTCGATTTCTTCTCTCTCTCGTCTCTCTCTCTCTCATCTCTCTCTCTCTCTCTCTCTCTCTCGTCGTTTTCGCCTTCGCATCTCCTCTCCGAGTGGGATGCTATTAGAATTATATTTATTCCTTCCAACCAATTCTGTTTTGTTGTCATTATGGTAAATGGTGGGTAGCAGTGCCGTTCAGACTTGACTGTATTTTACGGACACTTTCATCATTAGTGCTGCAATACTTCACAGGTGCAGTAGTGCAGTATATCTTGGAGATGTACTGAGAGAGAGAGAGAGAGAGAGAGAGAGAGAGAGAGAGAGTCCTTGAGCGCTTGCGGGATCAGATTTGCCTTGATCTACTTCCTCCGCCTCTCCTACTCCTTTCTCTCTATTCCTCCTCCTTCACCCCCCCCCACCCCCCCTCCCTACCCCTCCTTCAGTTCACCCACTTCCCCCAATCCCACCAACCCCCAATTTCCCGCCCCTTTCCCCTCTCCCCGGAGGAGCATATGCAGACTTCAGCTCGGCTTTAAGAATATCAACTGTCAGCCAGAACCCCCTTCTTCTGCTGAAGGGTGTTGGAAGATAAGACTGAAGTTGGTCGTTTCTTATCAGTGATTATCTCTCGATATATTTCGCCGTTTCTTTTTGCCCATCATCTTGGAATTTGTCGCCGTTCGTCCCTTTCGTCTGCGAAGACTTTCTGGATTCGGCCTGTCGGAGTTTCTTGATGTTTTTTCCCACTGATTATCGTGATTTTTTAAAAAGATTTTTCTTTCGCTAATGATTGTCGAATGATTTACGGCACTGTCCTTATTTGCCGTTTGAGATATCTTTGAATTCTTGGCAGTAATTGTCTTGGATGGTTATGATTATCTCGTAATTTTTTTTTCTTTTTTATTGTCACTGACCATTGCAATGTTTCTTCACTTAACTTTTTTGCTGACTCGAATTTTTGTTTTTTACTTGCCATTTTATTAATTGTCATCAATATTTGTTCATATTCCCATACAGATGGCCAGTAAATTCGTCATATTTTCTTTGCCATCATTATGTGAGAATGTTGTCTTCTTATCTCATATTTCATGGATTTTTTTCGGGATTTTAATACATTTCCTGATTAATTGAATTTGGCATAGTTTTTCGTAACTTATATCCGATTTTTAATTGTAAATTAGTATGTTCTCATATATATATATATATATATATATATATATATATATATATATATATATATATATATATATATATATATATATATATATATATATATATTTGCAAGTACAAATATAGACTTTCATGTAAGACCGGCATTTTATTTCATAATTTGTTGAAATATATATATATTATATATCATCATAAATATATATATATATTATATATATGATATATATATATATATGATATATATATTATATATATATGATATATATATATATATTATCGACAAACCATGAAATAACATGACGGTTAATTTTTGTACTTGTAAGATCTTTGCTTTCAAGTCGTTTCGAGGTAGGTTGGTGTATTGACGGAATGTGCTCCTTGTTCTCTAATTCTCCCGAAGTTAAAACTTACAGAAAGGGGAGAGGGAAAGTATGGTGGGAGCTTCAGGTGAGACGACCAACTCTTCGTCTTTCTCACCGTTATCCCTACACTAAGGGGTCGGTTGCCTGATGCACCTTTTCCTACAACATCGAGTGTGGTTTATTATTTGGCAAAGGGGTTTCCATAGTTAACGGTGGTGGGCCTAACCTTTCACAAAAAGAAGTAAGACTGCAAGGCAGCAGTTTCCACAGTTATTGGCGGTGGGCCTTGCCTTTTACTAAAATACAGTAAACTAGTACGAGGAGCAGTTTCCAGTTATTGGTCGGTGGGCCTTGCCTTGCCTTTTACTAAAACGTAAGACTGTAAGGGAGCAGTTTCCATAGCTATCGACGGTGGGCCTAACCTTTTACAAAAAAAGTAAGACTGCAAGGCAGCAGTTTCCACAGTTATCGGCAATGGGCCTAGCCTTTTACTAAAACATAAGACTGAAAGGGAGCAGTTTCCATAGTTATCGACGGTGGGCCTAACCTTTTTCAAAAAAAAGTAAGACTGCAAGGCAGCAGTTTCCACAGTTATTGGCAATGGGCCTAGCCTTTTACTAAACAGTAAGACTGCAAGGCAGCAGTTTCCACAGTTATTGGCAATGGGCCTAGCCTTTTACTAAAACGTAAGACTGTAAGGGAGCAGTTTCCATAGTTATCGGCGGTGGGCCTAACCTTTAAAAAAAGAAGTAAGACTGCAAGGCAGCAGTTTCCACAGTTATTGGCGGTGGGCCTAGCCTTTTACTAAACAGTGAGACTGCAAGGCAGCAGTTTCCAGTTATTGGCATTGGGCCTAGTCTTTTACTAAACAGTAAGACTGTAAGGCAGCAGTTTCCACAGTTATTGGCGGTAGGTTTAGCATTTTACTAAAACGTAAGACTGTAAGGGAGCATCTTCCACAGTTATTGGCGGTGGGCCCTAAACCTTTAACTAAACAATAAGACTGCAAGGCAGCTGCTGTCCTTTTAGTCGCCTTTTACGACACGCAGGACCTACGGTGGTAGTATTCTCACACCCTTACCATAAGGTAGTCAGTCAGATGGTGACGACCACCATCCTAGCTCTACTACGCAACGGGGAAAGTCGAGTGGAGAAGTTAGAATACGAAGTTGCCCTTCGTTTTCACTGGGGGTTTCTGTTGCAGTGAAGTTGCGCCGCGTCTGCCCCTCTCCTGAGCCAAGCGGCTACGTTGCAGTGCTGTTGCATTGCAGAAATTTGGAATAATAAGGCGCCTCCAGACGAAGTTTGGTTGTGACCGTTCGAGTTCCTTTGAGGAGATGCGTTCCTTCAGCGACGAAGATTTGAGAATAGAATTCTCTTTTATTAAAGGTTTGTAAAATAAATGCGAAATCCTTTTCGGACGAGTGAAGCAGGTTTTGACTCTTTTTGAATTATATTTAAATACATGCATAGTTGTCTGGGCAGCGCATTATGAATTATCATGAATATTATTGGAGAGTTGCTTGCGAATAATTGCATTAGCGCTCAAAAGTTCCGTCATTTCGTAATGTTACAACTGTGTCATTAATTGGAGCTGTGAAGTTAATCCATTATCAGTTTTAGGAAATTTGAATATGGCATCAAATCGAGTACACTTAAATGAAGTGGACTTGTCATTACCGGCGGCGGAATTTTTGAACAGAGAATTGGTGATGGTATGAAGCGGTTTTTTTTATTTTTTATTTTTCGGAGTAGTCCAGAATGGCGATGAATTGGTTCGGTGAAAAGTATGGTAACGTGATTTTACACTTTGAATGTTGCTGTAATATATATATTCCCACGAGGGTCTCTCTCTCTCTTCTCTCCTCTCTCTCTCTCTCTCTCTCTCTCTCTTCTCTCTCACAAACAGAAAAACCTTGCATAGATGTATGTACCATGTCACTCACTATTACGTTGTATTTCCACGATGGTTCTCTCTCTCTCTCTCTCTCTCTCTCTCTCTCTCTCTCTCTCTCTCTCTCTCTTTCCTACTGTTTATTATAGAGAAAGATTTCGTTTTTTAGGAAAAGATGAAGAGCATTAGCTTATAGGATTAATTACCCATACTAATTGTTTCCAATACCCGAATCGTTTTACTAAATAAAAAATTGGGATTTTCAATTCTAGACAGTCAGTGGAGGAATCCAGTCTTGCATCCCTCTGTTATTAAAACTAGCAAACATATGTTTACAGAAATTATGTATGATAAATTCGCAAAGTAACAAAGTCTACAGGCATAACCAGCCCCGTTTCAGGGAATGCCTTCTCAACCCCACCCCCTTCGGAGGGGATAGGGGTGGAGGAGGTGGGATGAAACCCTATTATAAACCATCTTAGGGGTTCTCACTATAACCCTGCCAAGTTTCATGCCCATCGGACCAGCCGTTTTAGCCGTGATTGAATGACTGACAGACGGACAGACATCATGCCCAATACAGTAAGATTCTGGTTTGAAGGAAATGCACATCCAACCAGTTTAACTGCTTGCTAAATCGAAAGTGTAAACAATTATAGCGCCCTTTGACATGAGCTACTTGGTGCATATGAAGCAGTTGTCATATGACGACTGAAATATCTTGTGGATGAAGCTAGAAAACGGTTGTATTTTTTTTACGCGTTTCTTCGTACCTTCTAACAGAATTTTCATAAAATAAACAAAAGAAAATATTAAAAGTGTTTATTTTAGCAGATTTTTAGGATCGACTCTCAGTGACAAGCTTTTCGAGAGAGTTGTGGTTTTAAAAAAACGTCTTTTCATAAAATAAACAAAAGAAAATATAAGTTTCTGTTTTAGCAGGTTTTTAGATTCGGAGTCTGACTGACAAGCTATTCGAGAGACTCGTGGTTTTAAACGTCTTTTCATATGACTTCGTTATCTACAACGCCAACGCATTTAAAGACCATCAATTGAGTATCGCCTGAGCGTATAAAGATTCCATCAGGACGGGAAATAGCAATTGTCCCGGGACATTCGGTGATGATTTCGTTTGTAATTACGGATACCATAAGGTGTTATTCCGACGCGCTGCAATATACCGCTTGCAAAAACACTCATTGACATTGCAATTCTGGGTAATTGCCGTTTCACACCATACTGGAAATGGATTTTGAGTGTAACACCATTTTGACTCAATTTAGAGAATGGTTTTATTTTGCATGTAATGAATAAATTCAATAATTGCGCTTAATGACCGCACGCTGTTTAGAGAGTGCCAGCGGCGGAAATTTTGGCACTGGGTTCGTCCCCCGGCTGCGTTTGTCAAGCAAGTTATGTGGAGGACATCGAGCGGGACATCTCACTTTATGTTTCCCTTCCGAGTTTTATTGGGTGCAGTCTTTTTCCGTGATTTCTCTTTCGGTTTTGGCTTTTCCCTTAAATGACCTTTCCAACATATGATATCTATGCTCTGTCATTCGTTTTGAGATGATCATTTGGCCAGTTTTTTTTTTGATGTCTTAATCTTGATGTTCTTACAATACGTGCTAAAAAAAAAAGGCATTCAAATGTGAATTATTGACCGATATCGAGTCTGTATTGACTAACACGGTTTTTTGGTCTATAGAGAGGTAGATAGAAAAGACTTTTGAAACCCCTCGAAATATTGGCATCCTCTTTCCCAGCGACTGATAAAACACACAGTTAAAGATGCGCCTCATCTTGGTATCCAATTCGCAAGATAACAGGAGAATGAGACAGTCCTGTTTACAAATGACATCGTCATTCTTTCTGGTGATGAGTCATTCGTGGCAGCTGATTTCCATATTCACTTCTGATGCACGTGACATTTCGTATTAACGGATCCTCAGATCTTCAGCACATCGGGTTTCGCAGTATGAAGTCGATGGATTTCGTGATTATTTGTTGCAGCTGATCTTGTGTTCTTATTTGTTTTGAGATATTGTGCAGTGTCTTAGGTGCTGCTGTTATCCTTTCGGTCAAAGTCTCGGGGTCTGTATAGCGTCGGGTCTTGAAAACATTAGGCTGCCAGTATCTTTAAAAGTTTTTCATCAGGCCAGTTTCCATACGTCGTAGTGATGACTATGGTCTGCTCTTAGACGATTTACTAGTTCCTCGTTGGACGAGTGGTTTTCGCGCTCGACTTCCATTCGGGTGATCCGAAGTTCGATGTTTCTTGGCTCGGCTAACTCAGAATAAGAGGAATTTATTTCTGGTGATAGAAATTCATTTCTCGATATAATGTGGTTCGGACCCAACAATAAACTGTAGGTCCCGTTGGTAGGTGACCGATTGGTTCCTAGCCACGTAAAAATATCTAATCCTTCGGGCGAGCCCTAGGAGAGCTGTTAACTAGCTCAGTGGTTTGGTAAAACTAAGATATGCTTAAGTGGCTTAGACGACTTGGTTGGTTGGTTTCGATTAAAATGTCTATTTGCCAGAAAGGCTCTTCCCCAAAATGTGATTGTAAGGGCGTTAGGGTGTTTTAGGGATCAAAAGTCCTTGTGTAGACCTTCGGACATGTCACACCAACCGAGATGATATCATAGGAACTTGTGATTTTATATACGACCTGTCACCAGACCGACTTTCAAGAATCAAATGAATTTGATGAGAAAACGTATTAAGTGGTATTGGCCCATAATCCACTCGACTCAATCTGACCACATTGTGTTTTGCAAAAATATTTTATGAATTCCTGAGTGTTTACATACTGGTTCAAAAGGAGTTCAGATGATAATCCACTTGGGAGAACAGTGAGGTTCCTGCTGAGATATGACACAATGGGCTCAAATATGCCCCTGCACTATTCAGTAGCAACATTTAAACAGGTGTCTTTCATGAATATCTCCTAAAATTCTAATCAGGTCCAAACAACAAGGGTTTTAGCGACTTTCTTTGGCTGCATCGGTGCAGACCAGGAGTATAGAATTCTTATGCTTGGGTATTAAATCAGCCACTGCACCAAATAGTAAAGGAAATAAGGCAAAAAAATGAATAAATTAATTTGATGTATAAACTAACAATTTGATTTGGTATAATTATATGACCAAATCTTGGTTACCTGTAGGTCGCATGGTGTCAGATCTTGGGCTCTTACAGTATAAGATCAGGTTCAGATATTGAATGACATTCTAAGTCTTGATATACCAGTCTTAAAAATCGTATGGCATTGAAACTTAAGATGTTAAGAGATCACATTACATGAACCCACTAGAAATCATTTGAATATGGAACCTGGTATCATTCATAACAGATAAAGACATTTCATAGTCTTAGACCACTGAACCTCACTGATTTTAGATCGGATATCTCTAATTACTTACGTCATTACCCATTTGTTTCTTATTACTGTTACACTTCGACAATAAACGCGTTCCTTTTTCAGTTTTTACTCATAATCTTTTGTATTTGAAAACCGATCTGTGTCTTACTCCCGGTTTCAGTCAGAGTATTTCTCTCCATCGTCTTCTTGCTTTCCCAAGACCTGACTGAGTAACAGCATAAATTTTCAGGTTTGATGTCTACAAAAAAACAATGTCATGAAATATGGCCGTTTTGTCTTTATAGTGCTCTTATTTTCCAGTTTTTTGTACCGGGGGCTCGAGTTGGATGATTATAGATAGTCTTGTGGGTTTTTTTTGTTTCCATAGAATAAGGAAAATCGTATAATCATGTGACGCCCTAAATTTTTTTTTTACAATACAGTTAAAGTAACGGATATGTAAAGACTGTTGTATTATATACTTGAATTATTAGATAGATCCTAATGGTGAAATGGAGGTTGGCGCTTTGTTTAAATCTTAAACTTCTTTTATAGAAATTCGGGAATTACTTTTTGTAGTTCTGCACTTGTTTTCGGGCTTTACCATATCACTTGGTGCATTCAAAGTTGCCCAGCATCAAGTTATACATTAATACTGGACAAGAAATTCTTATTTTGCTGGAGTTCATCATTGTTTTATGTTGGTATTGGACATTAGAAGTTTTTGCTGTAATTGTATAGCAATTTTTAATCCATCTTTCTCTCGACAGCCATTCTCTCTTGAGTTTAATGAGTGTGGCCGTTGGTCCTGACATTAAAAAAAAAATCACATAATAGATTTTTTTTGAATGGATGTTGAATTACTACTATACTTCATGTGTGATCGACAGATTTCGTAGCGTTAGATCTGCTGTGTAGCAAAACAATAGGCAGGCTAGTTGATATGCAATTTCAAAAGTATTTCATAATGAGTGGTGTCAGAAAGTGATTTAATCCAGTTCATCCCAAAGCGCTGTACAGGCAGTCCCTGGTTTAGGATGGCTTCGGCTTACGATGTTCAATTATATTCATCAGAAATTATTTCCAGGTTTACAACGCATGTTCCAGGATTATGACGCTTACGACGCCGATCCGATGGAAGAAATATGACTCTTAAAAGGGAAAATAAATACTTGAAGGTTTTGTTTATGAAAAACACAATGAAAATGCAGTTTACATAGTTTTCAATACAACCAAAGCATTAAAAGTAAGGCTTTCTTAAAAATTCTTACGATTTTCGATGATGTTCCGGCTTACGACGCATCTCAAGAATGGCACCCCCGTCGCAAACCGGGGACTGCCTGTATATAAGTAGTTCAGTGGAATTTGTAGTTTTAGGTATACTTCCTAGCAATGCAAGGAGTCAATCAAATGAAAATGTAAGTTGTTCTTGACAGTAATGCAATGAGTAGTTCAAATGAAGTGTCATTTTATATGTACACCAAAGTAATATAGTGAAGTTTGTGTATTAAGTTGTTTACCCCTAGTAATGCAATATGTAGGTCAAGTGGCAATGCAAGTTGATATGTCATGCATATCAGTGCTTCAACTACCTGCAGGCTTCTAACCCCCCTCCCCCCTCGCCACTGTTTGACAGTGATCTCCCTTGCTACCGAAGTAGATCCCTATGATATAGTCAGTATTTCGAAGGACACCCCTTAGACACTTCAGCTTATCCTACTCGACCAGATAAATTATGTTTTAGTTTTCATCATGCCATAGGTATCGTCTGCAGTTGAACATTGAAATTATCAGGCATTATTTTTTTACTGCATATTCTTATTCCTGTTCCACGTATCGTTATCATAACCTTACGGTTTAAGCTCGTCGGTGATTAGCATTCGACACTCGGGTAGCCAAGTGAGCTCCGGTTCATTGTCTTATGTTGCTATAGGGGCAAGGGAGGGAAAGAGAAGAAATAAAGTATAAGAGAACTGAGAAGAGAGGGTAGACCCACTTGCCATTCAGTAAGTTAGGCGAGTGATGTACTAGATGTTGGGACCCTACGTTAACCAGTGGCCTTGTAACTTATTATGTATCTGTATTGCGAAGAACCCTCTCAAATGAAATCAGTGGCCCAAGAGTGGTTTTCGTAATTAATTTTTCTCACTCGATTTAGACTTCAGTTTTGTTAGCTAGCTAAAACCAGGTTTTGATCATTTGGATGAAGGATTATTTTTCCGTTATTTAAAATTTTATAGAATTGATAGAGAAAACGCAGTGGACAGATATAATCCACTTTAACATTGACGTGAAAACATAATTTTTTTTATGTATTTCAAACGTTTATGGCAGAAAAATAGCTTCAATCCACGACGAATAGCTTCCATATTCTTCTTTACATTTTTCTCCCTGTTCATTAGTTTTTTTTTTATTATAGCATTATATATATTTACGGTTATCGAAAAGATTCACAAATCGTAGAACAAAAAGATGAATGAAACCTTGTTCAAAATGTCATATGCAATTCATGTATCTTATCTGATCATATTGATGTGTATTATTATCTAAATAATATATATTTGTTTCAAGCATTTGTATTGTTTTTGGTATTTGATCATAGTTATTGTAGTAAGGAAAAGAGAACTTGTTTGTTTGTGTGACACTATACCAAGCGTCTCATGCCCTTCTCCCTGTTTTTCTTCCCAACACCAGAAAGAACTGTCGGGACAAAGATTCTGCCGCCAACTTCGAGACTGCGCATATCTTTCAAGAATACACTTATAAGAAAATCACCGCCTGTGATGTCTGCCATCAGATTCTTAGAGGTAAGAATCTTGTACCTTTGAACCATATTATTTTATTTTATTTATTTTTTATTTTTATTTTTTTTTTGGTCTATCACAGTCCTCCAATTCGACTGGGTGGTATTTATAGTGTGGGGTTCCGGGTTGCATCCTGCCTCTTTAGGAGTCCATCACTTTATTATTATTATTATTATTTTTTTTTTTTTTTTTTTTTTTTTGCTCTATCACAGTCCTCCAATTCGACTGGGTGGTATTTATAAGTGGGGTTCCTTGGGGTTGCTCCTGCTCCTTAGGAGTCCATCACTCTTCTTACTATGTGTGCCGTTTCTAGGATCACACTCTTCTGCATGAGTCCTGGAGCTACTTCAGCCTCTAGTTTTTTCTAGATTCCTTTTCAGGGATTTTGGGATCGTGCCTAGTGCTCCTATGATTATGGGTACGATTTCCACTGGCATATCCATATCCTTCTATATTTCTATTTTCAGATCTTGATACTTATCCAATTTTTTCCCTCCTTTTCTTTCTTCCTTCAACTCTGGTGTCCCATGGTATTGCGACATCAATGAGTGATACTTTCTTCCTTTATTATTATTATTATTATTATTATTATTATTATTATTATTATTATTATTATTATTGTTATTATTGTGGAAAAAATTCACAATCTCTTGAAAAACAATTTGTGTAATAAGAATCCACAATTATATAGTAAACTGTATCACTATTGTAAATATACATATATATATATATATATATATATATATATATATATATATATATATATATATATATATATATATATAAAAAGCAAATACTTTCGTCACAAGAACTGTGTTCATCAGTGTTACGTGAAATAAAATAAGAAAGCTATCACTGATAAGGAGCACCATTCAGTCAATGTGGATTTTTATTACACTTTTTTGTCTAGGGGTAGGGGCGGTTCTATCACAGTCATTCAGTTGGACTGGGTGGTTTTTATAGCGTGGGTTCCGGGTTGCATCCTGCCTCCTTGGGAGTCCTTCACTTTTCACTCACTGTGTGTGCTGTTTCTAGGAGCACACTCTTATGCACGAGTTCTAGAGATACTTTGGCATCTAGTTTTTCCAGGTTATTATTATTCATTATTATTATTATTATTAATTATTATTATTATTATTATTATTTATCATTATTGCTGGAAAAAATTTACATTCTATTGAAAAACAATTTGTGTAATAAAAATCCACAGTTGTATAGTAAACTGTATTCTATTGTTAATATATATATATATATATATATATATATATATATATATATATATATATATATATATAAAAGCATATACTTTCGTCCACAAGAACTGTGTTCATCAGTGTTACGTAAAATAGAAAAAAAGCTAACATTCATAAGGAACACCATTCAAGCAACTATATAGTAATTGTGGATTTTTATTAAATTTTTTTGTGGTGGGTTAGGGGGTGTTGGTTCTATCACAGTCATCCAATTGGACTGGGTGGTTTTTATAGTGTGTGCTGTTTCTAGGAGCACACTCTTATGCACGAGTCCTGGAGCTACTTTGGCATCTAGTTTTTCCAGGTTATTATTATTATTCTTATTATTATAGTTACTGGAAAAAAATTCTCAATCTCGTGAAAAACAATTTGTGTAATAAAAATCCGGCATTATTATGTAGTTAACTATGTTACCATTATAAAATATATGTAAAAGCAAAGACCGTCGAACACAAAACGGTGTTCCTCATCAGTTATTACGTAAAAAAAAAAAAAAAAAAAAAAAAAAAAAAGAGGGGGGGGGGACTGGTTGTCTATCACAACCATCCAATTGGACTAGGTAGTTTAATAGTGTGGGATCGTAAAGACCCCTTTACCAAATAATAAACCAAGCCTGATGTTGTAAGGAAAGGCGCATCCCGCAACCGACCCCTTAGTGTAGGGATAACAGTTGGAAAGAAGATTCATTATCTCTTCTCACCAGAAAAAAAAATACTCCTCTAAAATCTATGAGGAGGCAGACAGCAAAGGTGAAACAATATTCCTTTTAAAACCTTATTCACAAGAACCCATCTGCATTATCCTTACATCTACTACTTTCCCACCCACCGTTATCCCTACATTAAGGGGTCGGTTGCCTGATGCGCCTTCTCCTCCACTGCCTTCTATCAGAGGTATCATCCTCCACCAAACCTCTTCTCCCCATATCTTCCTTCACTTTATCTCGCCATCTAATTTGCCTCCCTCTTGATCTTCTTCCTCTAACAGGTTCCTCTCAAGCCCTCTTCACTCCCTCCTCGTCATCCATCCTCAACACATGCCCATACCATCTCAATTGTGACTCTCTCATCCCCTCTGTAATCTTGACTAAGCCTGCCCTTCTGTTACGGTGTCGAAATATCCTGGCCAAGGGTCGACACAATGTTACGGCCTCTGAGAGAGGTCCGCTTCAGGTTCGATATGAATTAATTAAAAAAAAAAAAAATTTCAACACCAACAGTTGAAACTGGGGATACGAATATAGAAAGAAACACTAACACAACAAAGGTTTATTTACAAGCTTACTAACAAAGGTAAATGCAGAATGGTATCTCCTATTTACATAAAAAGACAGAATCTTACACTGCATGAACTGGGGGAACAGTGAGGCAATTCAAATACTTGCTAGTCACTTTGGTAATTCGAAGTGGTGGCTTCTCAAAAGTAGAGCGGCAATTGCAGACGTCCTCTTGACTTCGTATTGCAGAAAATAGTCTATTTGTAAGGCAGAAACTCCCCCCTTTTCTTCTCCGAAGTCTGCTCAACGTAGAGACAACTCGGTCGTCCACTCCTGAAGACGATTAGACCAGTATCCAACCAACTCTCTAACAACTCTTCTGATTGATCCTTCGTCGGTTCCTTCGTCTCTAGTCTCTCTCTGACGATCACTGCTGCTGATCTCCCACTGATATTCTGAGCAGTGGCTCTTACTGAGGATATCTCTCTGTGACTAACAGGTGTCTCTCTTTTACGATCACTGCTCTCCAAAGTTCGTTCGTTGTATTTATACGGCATTCTGGGGGCGGAGCCTACGGCGAACGTCACAGACTCCCGAGATTTCTAGAATTTCTTAGATGAATCTAGATGAGGTATTGCATCAGAAAATCGCGGCGTTTCTCCCGACACATTGGCGCGTGTTGAGCTCCACAACACGCCCGACGATTCCATAACAGCCGCGAGAAACAGGCGCCTCCAACACGGGCACGAAAACCTCCTTACTGCCGAACTTCTCGAAAATGCGTTCTCCTTTCCTTTAACTTCCTTTGCTATGAAGCAATTACCATCACACCACCTTCTTATTTCATCATTTTCCAATCTCTCAAGCAGCGATATTCCCGTAATCCACCTCAGCATCCTGATCTCTGTTCTCTCAAGTTTTACTGCCTCTTTTCCTCTTAAAGCCCATGTTTCTGCTCCATACATTAACATTGGTTTTATCACTGTGTTATATATCTTTCATCTACATTCATGGATAAATTCAGTTAGCTCTCCATATTTAAAGCTTTAGTGAAGCAAAACCTTTAATAATGGTTGTCTGAAGACACTGTCAAAAGCCTTCTCGCAATCAACAAGAGATAAGTAGAAGAGAATTTTTAAAAGACATGCCGCTGTACAGTAAGTCTGAACACAAAACAACTCTTGCCTTTTGAAAACCAGCTTTTTATCAGTTTACTTTATCCAGCCTATTAAGAATGAGCGTAATGGATATTTCCCTCATAACCGATGGAAGTATAATACCTCTATAGTTGCTAAATTCAGTCAGCACTTTTTATATGACATCCAATTCCCAGTCATCAAACTTTGTCTCCTCGTTTCATATTCTGTTTCATATTCTGTGAACACTAGTTATTCCTGGAGGCATCACATTTCACTTCAGCTAAAATCAACTCTACAGTGAATCCATCATAACTTGGTGTCTTCCATCTTCTAAGATTCATTTTATTGATTCATTTTCAAAAATTGTAAAATCATTGATAAGTACAGTGAGATCTTCCCCAGATTTGGTATTGCAATCAAATTAGCCACTCTTATCTCTTCTCCTTGAATTCACAAAGATGTTCTTCCCAGCAGGTATGA